>NW_027069575.1:1413224-1503565 GCF_002906115.3 Quercus suber
AAAAAAAAAAAAAACAAAAAAAAAAAAAAAAAAAAAAAAAAAAAAAAAAAAAAAAGGAGCTTGCAAGAAAAGAAAGATGCATGATTGTTGATTTTTCATTGTCAACTAAATTGTACTTACACCCTTTCACTTCTAAATCATCCAACTAACTTTTAAGGCTTGTAATTTATATCATCAACTATTACAACAATGTTTATGTTCCTCTTATTTTATGCTTTATCACATTCTTACTGTTAACCCATCCAAAAAGAGCACCATTTCTTCTACTTATGTTCAAAAAGAGATTTAGGGGTGTTTCATAGCAAGATTCTAATAAATTTTGACAAAAATAACACATTGGCATTATAGTTAAGGAACCAATTCATAAGCGAACACACACTTAGGCGGTGTGAATAGTATTCTAGCATTCATAGTCTGGTAAATTACATGAATCCCACTTAACACATCCTATGTCTACACCTTGTTTTGTACTACTTAGGTCCCAAAGCTATAATGACAAAATAGTTTCCCATTTTTGGAATTGAAAAATGACCATTAGTGAGCCAAAACAATCATGGCTCAAGGAAACCTAGGTTGGAAACCAAAATTAGTTGTTCTCGAATAGGGTTGCATATGCATTCATAAAACATGTGTGCACATACTTAGGGTCCATTTGGATATAGCTTATTTTGCTGAAAACTGAAAATTGAAAATACTGTAACAAAATAATTTTTAAATGTGTAATATATAGTGTCATAAGACTCATTTTTAATGAAAAAGTTACTGAAAAGTGAGGTTTGTGGGTCCCGTGAACAGTGCACAGGATCCACTAATATGCTAAAAAGTTGCTGAAAAGTCAAATATTACAGCTACTGTTCACTTTTTTTTACTGTTCATATGCCTTGGTGCACTGTTCATGGAACAGTGCACCAGGTGCTAGTCTTAAAATAAATAAATAAATAAAAAAGAAAATGCGCAAACATGAATGCACAAACATGAAAACGCTAAATCCAAACCAACACTTAGGACACATGATTTGGTGGAAGAAACCCTAATATCACATTTATTAAAAATAAAACAACTAACCCAAAGTAGTTAAAGATCTCTATTTTCCAAGGGTGTTTTTGGGGGTTCCAGGTACTCCACCAAACCCCAAAATACTCCATTATAAACCTTCCGTTTAATCAATGAAAAAGGGCATCCATTCTAATTAAGAGATAGAAAGCTACTACCCTTTCTAAACTTTGTTGAAAAATCCCTAAATTATTTTTTCTTTATATGTATTATATACTTACACTATATCAAAAAGGTGCTGAGTGCTGAGTGTATAATGAGGGAGTTAGGCCGAACTAACACGTTGTTTATATTCTCTTTTGCCAGTTTTTTCCCCTTTTAAGCCGTATGAGGTTGAGGGTTTTAATATTGTGCAATAGCATATCAATTACCACTCAATTGTGGGATGTAAAAGTTAAGATAGTAAAAAAATAAAAAGAGTATGAGGTCATAAATTTTTTTTTTTTACCATGTTAATTTTTACATCTTACAACAATGGGTAATTATATGGTGCACCAAATCTAAATTCATGTAGCTGTTACGTTAGTGGCATACAGACACTAACAATATCAAGCCCAAATACACCCTTGGCTAGCTCTCTCGCAAAGAATAGAGCACCCTATATTGTATTTGACTATATTATTGTTCCACTATTTCTTCTATATATGCCTATATGGGCTAAACCTTTGTCACAAATACAATTAAGCAAGGCCAAAATAATAACATATTTATATTAGGCAAAGTCGGCTAGTGGGCTTCCTACACACTAATCCTTAACCAAGTAGAACTTGAATAAAAAAAAAACGCTACTAATGGCCTGTAAAAATCACGCAACTCTACCTATAAATGCTAATACAAGTTCAAGTTCACACATACTCCCACACACGAAAGTAACCGGTACAAAAGTGATGCAACACTTTTATAATATAATCTAGGTGGCAAGTTGTTAAATGTATATAAAAAAATGATGTCAGTTATGAGTCTAGATAAAAACCAATTACAACATACCACTTAACTTTTATTGTAAAATTATTGTGAAAATAATGTGAAAGTAGCACTAAAATAATTATATTTAAGCTTATTTCAGCTGGGTTCAAACAAATTTAGGTTTAGAGCGTTCAAATTTTTTAGATAGGGGTAAAAAAAAAAAATATATATATATATAATGTTTTATTTTGTTGGGGGGGGGGGGGGGCGCCAAATTAGGGGGTTCAAATGAACACCCTGGACTGGCTGTAGCGCCGCCCATGTTGGCAACTCACCCTCAATGAGATCAACCAGGGGTGCAATAAGAATGTCGTGATGTCTCCAATCTCAATCGACAATGCATTGAATTTGCAGGCTTTTGGTTCATGGGGTCGTACCTTGGAGCAATTTATGCAATTCCTTGGAGCAAAGGACTTGAATGATCTCAAAGCCAAGTCCATGCTAATGGTTGAAGTTGTTGTAGACGACTAAATTTCTAGTTTGAAATAAATCAAACAAGTAAAATAGTTGCACAAATGCGAATTTGTATTGAATATGTGTGGTACAATTCTCTGTGATTACAAAAGAGTGATCTCTGTATTCGATCTCCTGAAGACTTATTGATTTGGATTTGTGGTAATGTGATTGTGACTTGAACACAAAATATCCTTCAATTTGGTTGAGGGATGGATCGAAGATTGCTAAACGGAATTACAATGAATCTCCGGCTATGAGCTTGTTAGAAATCCTTTGTTCTTCATGTTCTTCGTGTTCTTCGTGTGTTCTTCATCTTTGAAGGTTTATGGTGGAAGTTCTTCAGGGCTTTAGGAGCTTGGATCGTAGAGCTTTACTGATTTGTGATTTGTTGATGTTTTTGGACACTTTAGGCTTGATTCCCGCAAACTTTTGGATCTAGGCGGATGATTTGGATGATTTCTCTTCAATGTTCTTCGTATTTGAAGTTGAAGTTCTTGAAGTTCTTGGAGGCTTTAGAGCTTGGTTCCACAGAGCTTTTGGACTTCTGAGTGCTTAGATGGCTTGATGTCCTTCTAAATGTCTAGGAAGGCTTCTTTTATAGGAGTTTTTGGGTGGATAGCGACACATGGGGAGTTTGATTGGTGACACATGTCACAGTCTTATTGGTCCGCTTATGTCATTGCTTACACGTGGAGGCTGATTATGCATTCTTACACGTGCAGGTGCTTATGTCATCGCTTAACGTGCAAGTTGCTTATGTCATCTTACACAGCTTATGGCGATTGGTTCTTGCATGGACTTGGCAAATTTCTGTTGGCTTCTGAATAGTGATAGTAAAACCTAGCAAGTATGTGGGCTTTGTAATTTGCTGTATTTTGTGGACTTGGTCGGTGACGTGTCAGCTTGTGATAGGTCAGGAATTTTCCCTCTCTACAAATGCCCCTCAAGACTCGTTTACGCACACAGTTTCAGAGTGTATGTGAGAATGAGTTTCGAAAACAGACTTTTACTCTTGGCTCTTCAAATGAAGTAATTGAAGGTGGTGGAGCTTTCAGCAGGATGAGATAATTTTTGAGGAGTAGACCTACTCATATGAAAGGTTTTGATGAGACCGAAAAGAGGTCTACGAGTATTTGAATGTACTTGCGTGATCGAGCCTTCTCGGCAGAGGTTAAGTTGAAATAACTTCAGAAGAGTGTTTTTGGATCATTGGCGGCGATTACAGGGTGTAGAAGATGGGGAAAACGCAAGGATGGTGGCTGGGTATAGCATGCAGAGTCATGGGGCTAGCCTCATGTTTTTAAAAACCGCTGGTGAAGTCATCTCAGAATAGTATACTTCGAATTATGGCGAGGCCATGTGGGAAAGTGGTTGAGTGCACATGCGTCATCGTTTTACTCAGGTTAAGTTGAGGTAATTTCAGAAGCTTATGGATTCCGGGGATGCTGATGTTAGTGGTGAAGAAGACGGGGATGAAGTAAAGCGAATGGGTGAAACATACGCCATCATGGTACTGGGCCTGTATGTCGGGGACCCTCTGGTGTAGGTGTTTTGGGAGATACACCTTTGAATATGGGACTGACTGTATGTTTGCATGGGGTTTGACAGTAAGTCATAGAATGTGCATGCGTGATTGGACCATGCCAACAGACGTTAAGTTGAAGTAATTTCAGAAAAGTACCTTTTAAAATACTTCAAGCTGAATTTAAGTTGGAGTAATTCCAGAAAGTGTGTTTTGAGGTACCAGCAACAATGACCTTTGGGTCCCACACTGGTGGGGACATGGAATATGGCTTTGGCAACCATTTACCGGCCCCAAAGGCTGAACTCTGATAAGCTGGTGCCTTGGAGGTTGTTTCAAGTGTTGGATAAAAGACAATTTATAGGATATCCCAACACTTTTTACCATCTTCACTTACTACTATTTGTTGGAAAAGCACAGAAAAATGAAAGATGGAGCTAACTTGTGATTCTAGTCCTAAAAACCAACCAAGTTGCTGTTTATTCCAAACCGCTGCTTCTGTTGGAAGGCCAAACAATTGGAAAGAGACTACGGGAGACTTGAGATTAGGAACCGGTGTCTCTGTTGGACTTGGATTTCCTGGCCAACCAAATCCACGGAAGCATGGAAGGACGATGCAGACCTTGTTATGAATAATTTTATGGACAAAGGTGGTCGTTAAGTAGAGAAACAAAATTTGTTTGGATCTCAAAACTACAATGATGTTATGAAAAAGGTTTCTACCGAACCATGAGAGGGTTGATTTCAAACTGATTATGAAGCAATATTGGTTGCTAAGTGTTGAGAATGATGAAGCCATAGTGAGAAATGGCTGTGAGAAGGAGGACTTGAAAATTTGAAAGAAGCAAATCTTCATTTCATGACTCAGTGTATTTTTCTTGATGAGTTCTTGATGAATCCGGCCCTTCTATTTATAGTGGAGAGACGAAGAATGGTAGATGGGTAGTTGAGAATGGCATATGAGAATTTTTAGTGAGAATGGTAGATTCCCGACTGGTAGGTGCGAAGGTTAGGTGGGAATGTTTGCACCGAAAGGGGAATGGTAGGAGGAAGACTGGTAGACATCGAACAGGAATGGTAGGTTGGACAGGTGACCTGATGTAATTTCAAATTCAAGACACACAAGTGAGAGTTCATCTGTACTTTAAAAGGGAAGCCTTGATGGAGTTTGGAGAATAACCTTGGGGGGATCCAAACTAAATGGATGAATCTCAAATCTTGATCTTGGGAGCTTAAGTTTGGACATTGTCAGTACTTCAGAGATGTGGGTTAGATTGGTGATTTCCAAGTCGCAAAAAACTATGCAAGACAAGTCTAGCTTGAAAATCTTGACTTTGGGTTGACAACACAAAAGACAACTATCTTGGAATTGGGTTATTTGTGCAATTTTCGAGTCTCAAATAATGGAACGGATTCCACAATTGGAATGTACGCAAAAAATTGAGCAAGGTAGGTCTATCTTAAAAATTTTGACTTTTGGTCAATATTTACATAAAAGTCAACTTTTTGGAAATTGGTCGTTTGCACAATTTCCGAGCTTCAAATGAAGAAATGGATCCCAAAATCAGAATGTACTCGAAAAACTGAGTGGGACATGTCCATTTTGAAAGTTTTGATTTTTTTGGCCAAGGTCAAAGGTTAAGCTTAGTTAAACCTTTTTTTTTTTTTTTTTTTTTTAGTTTCAGGCGGTTTGACCGGGTCAGGATGAACGAGTCAAACCAGGCCGGCCTGGACAAACGGGTCAGTCAGTGGAGGATGACATCATTGGTGACGTCATGGCGCTAGGGACGCGTGTGGCGCGTGTACGCGCGCAAGAGAACGTTGGCGCATGCGAGCGCGTGAAAGGAAGAAGCTGCGCGTGTTTTTTTTTTTTTTTTTTTTTTTTTTTTTTTTTTGAGAATGATCTTTCTTGCAAGCTAGTTGCAAAACAAAAGAACCATAATCTTCTAGCTATCATTATCTTTTTTTTTTTTCGATTTTAATTATATAACCAACCGTCAAAATTAATAATTTATTCTTCACTTGCAATTTACCACTCATTGTTTGTCTAGCAATGTTCAAGGGCAGCAGATCATAACGTTTCAAATGGCACGGGAGCCCAGACTATTTGATCAATGAAACGTATGTTCTCAAAGATATAACCAACCAAATATATAAACACAAGAAAAAGAAGCAATTTTTTTTTTTGGCTGAATGAAAAAGCACACAATTTGATCATATAAACTTCAATCTTATATTATATATACATACATTTTGTTAAATATATTAGCAATGTGATGTGTTATACCATATTGTATATTGTAAGGTTGAATTTAATCAACCATTGTATTGGCTTTATTCCGTGCCAAATTTGCTTGTAATTTAGCAATTAGTAACCCTGTATTTAGGTGGGAATCATGTAAGGGTAGTGAGTGAGTGAGTGTGAAGAAATGCTCAAGATTGTGCAAGGATGCAGAGACTCACGGTTAGGACTTGCGACTAGCAAGCCGTCAACTGCAGCACACGAGTGAAGCATGTGAAAAGATGAACAATCACGCTAGCTGGAGCACTACAGGACAAAAAGTCCAGCCTAGCCGTTCTATTATCTCACAACTAGAACTTGTGACTCAGTTAAGTCGCGAGGCTAGCTGCCAGACCACCCTGTTTGGGAAAAATTGACTCTTCACATTCCTTTCTCACCCAAGTATTAATACCCCTTATACCCACGAAATGTAGAGAGCTTTCAGAGAGAATTTTGAGAGAGAAACTCCAGAGAAAAATAAGATTGATTCATCTACAATCTTTTCATAGAGACTCTTCAAATTCCTCTACTCTTATCCTCTCCATTGTTACATCTTTGAGAGGTTCTTACCCAAATCCTTTTCTCACCATACCTACATATGTGAGAAGGCTATTTGGTACTTTGGGTAGCAGTTAAGAAGGGACCAATAATTATTGGTTGATGCTATAGGTTATAGCGGAATCCGGTAAGCTAAAAAAGATAAAGGTTCAGTGTAACCTCGTTGGAGCAAGAAGCTTGGAGGGCTTAGGTGCTTGGGTAGATTAGGCTTGGAGGGTCTATTGCTGTTCATGTATTCCAACTTCATTTTCTAGTGGATTATTGACCGCTTAGAGGGCGGCAGAGAGGTTTTACGTTGAGAGTTTCGGTTTCCTCTTCGATAACACATCGTTGTGTTGTCCTTTTGTTTGCATCTCTCTTCCTTTAATCTTTGTCATTTAATTTCTGCTGTGGATGTGATTTTATTTGGTTTAGATTGTTTATCAATTCTAGTATAAACTTATAATCATTTTCTGCACATATATTATTTGATATAAAGCTTGAATTGGTATTTTGTATTTTGGGGGTCTATAATTCACAATAGTTTATACACTATTTGAATTTTCATATATGTTAGAGTAGATACAGAAGAGGAAGCATAAAATAGGAACACCGAGAACATGAGGGTTACATGGTTCAGTCTTGTTGGCCTACATTCATGGAAGAAACTCTTATGGCTTGTTTGGATGGAGGGAGGAAGGAGGGGAAGTAGAGTAGAGTTGGCTAAAAATAAGCCAATTTTGTGCTAAATCTACTCTACTCTACTCCCTTTCTCTCTCTCTCAATCCAAACAGACCATTAAGGGGTTACATCTTTATTATGTAAGAGTGTAGTACAAAACCTATATTACAATGAACCATAACATGAGTATATATAGATGACTAAACCCTAGACTACTAGTACAATTAGGAGTGGGCTTGGGCCTATGATATTGGGCTAATATGTCTAATATATTTTTAACACCCTCCCTTATACTCAAGGTGGAAGCTTGATGAAGGCTTGAGGTTTGATAAGTATAAGAAGATCCCTTGGAGATGCCTTGAAGAATACCTTTGAAGAAACCACGATGAAGAATATGCCAATTGACTAATTTTCAAGTTTTAAATGAAGAAACAGAGTCCAAAATCAAAATCTACATGAAAAACAAAGCAAGATAGACAATTTTGAAAATTTTAATTTTTGGTCAAAGGTCAAGGTAAAAGTCAAAGTCAAACTAGGTCAAAGTCAAACCAAGGTCGAATCACAAGGAGCAGGGTAAATTCAAAGACAATATAATTAAGTAACAATTTGGGTGAAGAAGAAAAATACTTTTGCTTGATGATTGTTATTAAGAATAATAATAAAAACTGATTCAAATCAATAATGTAAATACTAGAGTATCGGGGTATTTCCTATATCGATATGAAATTTTTTGTGATCTAAGTAATTATATATTTCATAATTGATTATTCTTGTACAATTAAATACTTATAATTCGGTTGAAATGAGATAATTCAAGAACGCATAATAACCTAGATTAATAATGCGGTTAGAAAAGTTTTCAGAAAAACCCATTCACTTTAAAACCTAATTTCTATTTGAAACTATTAGAAATTCATCTAGACAATAGGAAAAACATGATTGAACTTATTGAAAGCATGGAAGAACTAATACATCAAAAGAAATCTAATTGAACAATCAAATATGTTGTTGATAAAATCTTAAAAAGAATTACATTGAATATTCATACCGTATAGAAGAAACATAACCCCTAACCCTAGCAAAGAGTTTAGGTTGCCATTATAGAAAGGAAAATACAAGGTTTTCTCTCTAGAATTTTTTCTACACAGCCTCCCTTCAAAACCCTAACGTCCAAGTGTTCAAAGAAAATAAAACTTTTACTATTTTAATTTTCATCCAGGTTTACAGTAGTAATTTGTGAGTTAATTTCGGCCTTCAAAAATTGAGAATTTCGAAAAACTCAAAACTAGAAAGTTGTAGATATTTAGGTCACGGCAACCCATCTAGTCTTGTGTCAATTGGATTTTTGAGAAGAGAGATATGCCTAAAATACTAATCAATGCTCAAATCTGATTTTTCCTTTTAGATTTTGCCTCTTTGATTTCTTTCTTTATTTGAAGCTTCCAAACATGGTAGACAACCCAAGAACTCCAGCTGCACCTCTTTAGACATTTAAGCATGGTCCTTTAGCTCCCTTTAATTCTAGTTTGGCCTCCATTCTCTCACAGACTCTTGTAAACTCATTTTTTCACATGATTTTTTGAAAGTAGAAATTACACGCAATGAATGACATCTTATTCAAGAAATTATGTAAAGAAAAATAATAGGGACTAATTCAAATCATGATTTAATTATACAAATTAAGCATAGTAATAAGGGGATAACGTCCACATAAATATATAACAAGTATATATTTTAAGGCGTTATCAGGTGGCTACGATGTCATGGAGTCTAGATCTGGTAGACAAGCATTTGTGATTCTAGATGGTGGTGTGCACATCAGAATCTTCTTTGCTTGACAGGGTTATTTTGTTTAATGCCTAGTACAAGGTTTGACTCTGATACCATGTTGAATATATTAGCATTGCGATGTGTTATACCATGTTGTATATGCTAGAGTAGATGTCGAAAGGAAAGCATAAAATAGGAACACTGAGAACATGAGGGTTATGTGGTTCAGCCTTGTAGACCTACATTCGTGGAGAAAACTCTTAGGGGCTACATCTTTATCATGTAAGAGTGTAGTACAAAACCTATGTTACAATGAACTATAACATGAGTATATATAGACAACTAAATCCTAGACTACTAGAACAAGTAGGAGTGGGCTTAGACCTATTACATTGGCCTAATATGTCTAATATATCTTTAACACATTTTAAAGTTTTCTGTTTTTCCCTTACCTAATTATACAGATCTTAATGATTTATTTTATTTAAAGAACCTTTTTAGCATTTGAGAAAAAGAAAAATCTTTCATTTTCTACTGAAAATTATTGGTTACTATTTAAATGCTGCTAATGAATTAAATTTATTTCATAAATATTTTTTCTTTCACAAATCATATAAGAATCATTAATCTTACAAATAAATCTCATTTGTTGTGTAAATTTGTGAAATAATTTGTTTACATAAGGTTAAAGAAGAGAAAAGAGAAAATATGACACAAAAAATTTACATGATTCAACAATATGTTTACGTCCACGAGAGGTGACTGTACATTCATAGGAAGTGACGAAATAAACTTTCACAATAATTTTGGAGATTAGAACAATAACTTAAAGACACTCTCACACAAACTCAAACCTCAAATACACCCTTTGTTCTCTCACAAATAAATAGAGAACACCATATTGTATTTAGACAAGTGTTGCTAGATACTCTAACTTCCTATCTCTGATGCACACACACAGAAGAAGCTCTTTTATATCTTACATAAGAGCTCTCTTGCATCTTCTCTCAAACTCACCATCTATTTATAGTTAGAGATTCAGTTGAAATGAAAATAATTTTAGCTCATGGAACTTACTTGATCAAAGAAAATGACAAGCGCTTATTGCCAATGGAGTCATCCATTTCGGCTATAAAGAGCAATCCAAAATTGGATTGTATGCAAGATGTTGTTACTTGGTTTTTGACAATTTAAGTAAGACAACATTTAATGATTGCTTTTAATGTCAATCCACCGACACTGCAATTCAAGCCATTCCAACACATTCTTAGAGAGGTTTATTTCAAAAGCTCTATTAATATAAAAGGTAGAAATACCACCTAGTATTAAAAAAAAAAAAAAAATTACTGAAAAATCAATAAGTTAGCAATACTTTATTTTTATATATTATTGTTGTAGGGGGCATTTTTTTTTCGTCGCCAATATGATATTTGGGAAGTCAAGACCAAGACTCGACTTTGGGCTTGAAATATGGCCCAAAGGTTATCGATGAAGTGTGTAAGGTTCATTTTTGCTCAAGATCCGGGTTGCATCCAACAAATATTATAATAAGACATCAATAATATCTCTTGCATAGATATGCTAGCACAAATGATGATCCACCACAATAAGTGCTTAAATAATAGTCCAGCGGTAAATAAGAAAAACGTCCAACGGTAGATGTTTAGAAAATTAATAAATGTATTTGTGTAGTAAAAATGATGCATTTTTTCTATAGTCGGTTAATATAAAAGTGGGCCCGTTATAACAAGTACACGAGGAAGAAATGGTCTAGTAGTGAATATGACAAACCTCCAGCAGTAACATCTGATTAGTCAATAAATGTGTTTACGTGATAAAAATTATATATTTTCCTCATTATTATTAAGTCAACATGAGAGAATACTTCCATAGTATCCAAGACATTATTGTCTTAATTATAATAGCAATAAACAATAATTAAATACTATAATTACAAGTAAGAGAGGAAAAAATATGATGGAATGAAGGAAGAGAAAGAGTGTCCATCTAGTGCAACAAATGTTTAAATAAGATCTCTATGTGCCATATTATGCCCATAATGATGAATATATGTGTATAGTAAGTGGTGGGAGTGACTTTATGGAAAGTATGAGTGAATGTATGGAAGTATGGAAGGGAGATGGAGTGGTGTTTACCCATTTTCGGGTATGGTGTAAAAAGGGGCTGTTTATGGCTAGTTTAAGGTGCTAAGATTTTTTGAGAAGATGGAATGTGATGTTTATGGGTATTTTTGAACTATGAGACTGACTTATGGACTGAAAATAGCATGATGGGTGAGGAATTTTATGATAAGATTGTTGTTGTCTTTCATGAGTTGATGGTAGTCCCCTTTCATGGTAGTCCCCTTTTATAGTGAAGTTCCCTTTTATAGTGAAGTTTAAGAGATTTGGCCGAAAATGGTGAGACTTGCTTTTTGGGTGTTTTGCTTATTTGGGTAATGTAGCTGGAGGTTGAAATGCTCCTAATCTAAGCATTAAATGTTGGGCTTTGGAGATAAATTTTGTCCAATAGGATTAAAGCAAGTATGAGGACTAGAGATCTTGCTTGCTACAACTAGGATCAGAGCTCAAGAGGGTTGGTTGATACTCCAAGCCAGGTGTCAACCATTGATGCCTCTGCTGGAAGCTTCTACTGAATACCCCATTATGCCCTCCAAACCACTTTTCCCTAATTTTCTCCTTTTAGGATTCATGGGCTTGGTTCATGAATCAATTACATACGTTTTTAATAATAAAATAAACTATTTAGTTGAAGATTTCAAGAGCTTGGAGGTCTTGGTTATGGCTTTCTTGGGTTCTGACCAAAACTTGGAGAAGAAGGGTATTTATTACCCATTAGCTTTTAGGTGTTAGCCCAATCTCTAGTACTATTCACGTTAGAATTGGCAGTGGCAGAGAGGATGATGGAATAGATGGTCAGCTCCTAATTTGGTTTGGGAGCTTGGTTTCTTCTTGGGGTGATCTCCAGCGAAAGGCAGAACTGAAGGGAGTTCTCTAGCTGGGTCAGTTTGCACACATGTATTATTTTGGTTGAGACTTCATGTTGGGCTTGGCCATGAGAGCTAAGTATTTCGATGGGCCTTTGACTTGGTTGTTCTCTCCACTTGAGCTTATCCTTTTGTTTTCTCATTGTGAGCCCTACAAAATGGACAAAGCTACCATATATTGCCATGGATTTTTATTCCACATGGACTTTAGTTGTTAGTAAAAAATGAAATGTATTCATGAACTTTAATATATATTTATGATAGGTTTTGGGTATTAATTTCCATAGGCTTTAAATAAAAATTTGAATAGCTTCTCATAATTTTTGCCATGAATTATTTTGTAAATGATATTTTCTTTGGGGCTTTTAAATAATGACCTCCAATACTTCTTAAGAATAATATTTACCATGGGTTTTAAATAGAGGCAATATCCATGGGTTTCAAATAAAATATTGTAACAACCACTATAGTGGAATAATGTGATATCCTCATGAGTTTTTCTATAGATAATCATAATATGCTTGTAAGAAAAATAATTATCATGAGTTTTGGAAATAGATATTACGAATGTTGTGATATAAGATAAATAGTGACCATGGGTTCTTCTATAAATTCCATGGGTTCATAATATGGTATAAATAAATAAATGTCATGGGTTTAAGGTAAATAATCATAACTTTCCATGGGCTTCTATAAGATGATTGCCATGGGTTGAGAATAGATAATTGCCATAAATTCCATGAGTTTGTAATGTTATAGTAAAAGGTTTAAGAACTTAAAGTATTGTTCATTATTGGACTTTTAAGTGAAATACTTTTTTTTTTTTTTTTTTTGATATGAAAACATTTACTTTCATTAAGCATGAAATTGAACAACAACAAAAAGTACAACTAGCGGAGAAAGCAATTAAATACAATCATTTTGGATCAGATGAGAAATCAAGGAAGGAAAAGTCCATTTTCAGACCTTAGATACTTCTTTTCTTTTGGCCTCCTGCGCTAACTCGTGAGCAACTCTGTTGTAATTCCTTTTCACATGGTTTAAGCTCCAGCTGGTGAAGTCCTTAAGGCTGAGAAGAATACCTTGAACTAAATGACCAAGGCAGCCATCAATTTCAGCCTTTTCTAAGCTTTGAATTACTACCAACGCATCAGACTCAATAATGATATTTGATATCTTCAATTCTTTTGCAAGCAAAATACCTGTTTCAACATCCAGTAACTCCACTTCCATCACTGAGAACAAATCAGCAAGATATTTGGGGCAAGCAACAATGACCTTTCCTCTACAATCCCTAATGACCACGCCAACCCCAGAATTTCTTCCTTGCTCAGAGGTGGCACTATCAACATTGATTTTAAAGGCCCTATGAGGTGGAGTTTCCCACTTTCTGCTCTCCACAGTTCGATGTGGGATTTGATATCTCCTACTTCCATGGATATCTTTCAAATAATTCATAGCAAAATTCCATATCTGATAAGGGCTTCAAACACAATCTGATTCCTATTATACCATATCGCCCAAGCCACTACAAAAAAAGTTTCCAAATCCAATGAGGTCCCAGCCGCAATAATATCAAGAGCTGAGTCAGAAACATCCCAGTAATTAGACACCAAATTTACAGGACAATCTTTCCAATAATCCCACACTCTTTTGGCCACCTCACAATCAATTAAAACATGGGAAATAGTTTCAGGAGCTCCATCACAACTTGGACAGAGCACACCGCCATTAATTCCTCTCGTTTGCAAGTTAACTTATGATATAGTATTTTGCCAAGTATTAATAACCTTGGGCTTTTGATAAAATAGTGCCAAGTAGTTAGCTTGAACGTAAATTGGGCTTTTGATATTGCCAATGAGAATTGGGCTTTTGATGTTGTCAATGAGAATTGAGATTTGATATTGCCAATGAGAATTGGTTTTAAATATTGCCGGCGAGAACTAGGCTTTTAATGTTGTTACTGAGAATTTAGCTTTTTGATATTGCCAGTGAGAATTAGGCTTTTAATGTTGCCAATGAGAATTGGACTTTTTGATATTGCTAGCGAGAACTAAGCTTTTAACAAATAATTTGCCATGAGGTTGAATCATGGGCTTTTCTTATGGGATTTGAATTCCATTGATAAAATTGCCATGAGTTTAAACTATGGGCTTTGATTATAGATTTGAATTCTATTAATAAAATTGTTTTACAATGGACTTGAATCATGAGCTTTTCAAATATTGCTAAGCATGAGTATTCTTAGGCTTTAAATAGAATGTGATGTGTACATTGGGCTCATAGGGCTGGTTTGGACTTAGCTAAATAATGATAATAAAATTGGATAAGATATGAGTTTTTTGGGTTTTTTGTGATAATTTATATTATGATCCAATTTAGATAATAAGATATGAAATATTTGTGGTTTAGGGCAAAAAATATTTGGGAAAACCCAATAACTTATTAGTGGTGTTTGAAAAATAAATAGATGGTATTTAAATAAAATTAGGTGTAACAAAATGTACCCTAACAATTGTAAAAAATTCTTAAATTTCAATTTTTAAAGTTCTAAAAATAAAAATAAAAACTGTTAAATGCAAAATTAAGAGAAGAATGTGATTTTTAATTTTATTTTTTATAAAAAAATAATCTCTAACTCTTTCACTTACATGTGACAACAACATTTCAAAGCTCTTTGTGACGACAAAGGCATAGTACAATTTTGGCGAAAACCATACTTTCGTCCCTACATTTTCATGTGATTCCCACTTTGGTCCCTATATTTTATTTTCACTGCTTTTACTCCCTATCTTGAAAAACGAGTCTCGTTTTTATCCTTGCTGCTACATCAGAGACGGAAGATGCAACGTGGTAAACAGAATGCACTGTTGACACACTAAAAGCTGAGTAGCCATTAAAAAAAAAAAAGTAATTTGGAATTAAAAAAATGCCACATCAGCATCTAAATTTAAAAATACTAATTTATCAATTTTAACTAAAAAAAAAAAAACTAAAAACATAATTAAAAACCAAAAACCACATGAATCAAGATCTAAGTGTATCTAGAACAAGAACAACAAAAATACCAACCCAGATGTTTCTGAAAAAAAAAAAAAAAAAAAACCAACCAACCTAGATTTAAAAACAAGAACAACATTTTCCTTTTCAGTCTTTCATCCTCTCCTTTTCATTAAAACCCACACAATCCCATCTTCTCTGTCTCTCTTTTCCTCTCTCCCTTGTCCTCTCAAATCCACACCCTAGGCAAACACGATAAAGAAGAAAGCAATGAATATGAGGTTGATTCCGTTTGGATTTGATAGCTTCGAATTTGAGGTTGCAATTGGTTTGGTTTTGGCTCTAAGGTTTGGACTTGAGATTTCTGTTTGGTTTCTCTGAAAATAAGAAAATTTGGGTTTTGTGTTTGGGGGTCGAAAATCTAGGTTTGGATTTAGTATTTGGGGGTCGAAAATATGTGTTTGATTTTTGTGTTTGATGCTTTGGTGGTGTGGGGGTTTGAAATATGGTTTTGAGTTTTGTGTTTCGGCCAATCTAGGTTTGAATTCAAATTTTCTGGGTTTTAAATTTTATGTTCATCTTCTCTAAATCCATGGCTGAAGACCCTGGCCGAAACCCAATGGTTGAAGATCCATGGCAGAAACCCACCTTGACCGAGATCTGATCTTCTCTCCCTCTAAACCTAGATGGTCATCGTGGTTTGATCTGACTAGCTCATGATTGTGTTTTGGTGTATTTTATTGATGAGGATTGGCTTTGAGTTTTGGTATTTTGTTTTTTATCTGACCGTGTTCTGGGTTTTGTTTGTTTTATTATTATTATTTTTTTGATTAAGTGTTTTGGGTTTTGTTAGTTGATTGTGTTAGAATATCTGAGTTTGATCATGGTTTTGTATATGTTTTTTTTTTTCATGGTTTTGTATATGTTTTTACTTATTTTGATGCTAAGAAAACGCAAGAAAAGAAGAAAATCTTGAATTTCTTATTTTCTAGGCAACCATATTCTTGAGGGAAGAACATAAAGAATAATTATTATTTAAATAATTAAATGATAACTAAAATTTTATTTTATTTTAAAATAAAATAAAATATTTTTAATATTTTTTAATTCTACCGTTTGTCACATGTGTATTTTTTATTTCTGATGTAATGGTAGAGACAAAAATAAAATGTATTTTTTAAGATAAAGAGTAAAATTAATAAATATAAAAAATAAGGACTAAAATAAAAATTGCGTGAAAATATAATGGCAAAAATGTGATTTTTGCCAACAATTTTCTTAAGTAAATCGAAGCCAAACCGACCAATCTGCACTTGTTCTCGATCCCTGTTCTTGCACTATAATATAAAAGGTCAAAAGTATTCACTGACTTCTCAGACACCAAGAAAAGATTCTAAAAAATCAAGGGTGTTTTCGTAATTATGCATAGAATGACCAATTTTTTAATCTTTATCTCCTCCCTATACCATTTCCTCATCTGCCGCGATCGGCTCCTCGCTCTCAATCTAAAAGTCTACAAAGACAAACACGCTTCTGAGTTAAAAAAGACAACTTTTGCAAACAGCAGACAATGGCTTCACATGATGACCATGATCATCAACACCACCATCATGATCATGATCATGACCATGATCATACTCATGGGGATTCAACAACTAAATCATGGGTGGGCCCTGATGGGAAGGTGTACCATAGCCATGATGGACTGGCACCACACTCACATGAACCCATATACTCCCCAGGCTACTTCAGCAGAAGAGCTCCACCGCTTCTCACCAGGGATTTCAATGAAAGAGCTTTCACTGTTGGCATTGGTGGCCCTGTTGGTACTGGGTATCTTCTATTTCCCATTTTAACTATTCTATTTTGTTGCTTGCTTCACATTACCATGACAATTTACACCCATCTATTTTTTTTTCTCCTTAAAAAAAAAAAAAACTGAGAAATGATTGATTATAATACTAGTTTATGAACTGCTAATTTTTAGGTTCCTTGAAGTTCATGTCTATTATTAAGATTCAAATTCTTATGGGTTACTGGGTAGTGTTAGTTGGTGTTTGTTGGTTTAAGTAGTCAACTTGGTAACTCATTTATTTTCCTAAGTTCTTCCTCAATTAATTAGAAAGGGCTGTCCTCTTGTCCCTCATCATTCTATCTGGATAAGTTCAAATGTTTGAGAAGTGTGGCATTCACAATGAAATCAAATACTAACGTTGTATTTGTTAGTCTATTCTACGAACCTATTTATCATTCTTTTTGGATAAGTTCAAAAGTTTGAGAGGCATTCACAATGAAATCAAATACTAACATTGTAGTTGGTAGTTTATTCCATGAACCGATTTATTTGAGTCATTTTCATTATTATAGTTAATATTTCTTTCAGGCTTCAATGTCTTTTGACACTTGATGATGTGCACTTGTATACAATTTTGAGCTTTGGTTGTTTCTTCCTATCATTGATTTTGACATATTTACCTTGTTAAGTATCATTCTCTTGAAATGTGAATATGGATGATTAAAAGGGAAAATAGAGGTGTATGCTTTTTGATGCCTTCATATAAGATTTTTAATTCCTCCACCCCTTCATTCAAACTTCATGGCTTGATTCCCCTTTTATTTCAATTTATATATTGTGCATTGCTAGCCTGTTGAACTCAATGAACAGGTAATGATGGAGTTCTCTTTCATGCATACAGGAAAACAGCTTTAATGCTTGCTCTCTGTAAATTCTTGCGGGACAAGTACAGTCTTGCTGCAGTAAGTAGAATTTCTAAAAGCTTTGAATTTTTTTCTCAATTATGATTTATTTCTTCAGTGTTAATGAATTTATGGAATTGGAATTGATGATTTCCGCTCACATTTGAGCTATTTAAAAGATCATCAAACAGAAATGCAGCTTTTCTAAGGAAAAATTTAGCACTTAGCTGAACATAACCGAACCAATCAACAGCCGATCCTTAGTGAAAATTAAGAAAGAGAGAGGGGACAGAAGAAAAAAGAAAAAAGAAATGTCACCTTCACTATTTTGAACTGAATAATTGCTTGAAAGTATTTGCAAAATTCCAGCCCCGAGGGTATGAAGCTTTTCTTGAACCTTGCAGGGTAGTTGATGTTTGTAAAGACCTTGAAGCCTATGTGGATCGTTTGCCTGAGGAAAGGCTATATATACATAAGATACATTGTAACAATGAGGCTTAACCTAGAGGTTCATGTCTTGAAGTTATAGATAGACATACAGCTCATTCAAAAGAAATCTGCATTATTTTAAGTGGTTCACCGTTCACCTCAGATTGATCTAACCTCATTTCCCTTCATTACTTCCAAATGCATTCATACACTTACATTTCATACTGTGTACCTATGTTTAAGCATTTCATACTTGTAAATATGTATATATTTACTAATCCCAAAAATGATTCTTGATTTATTTACACTCTTTCTAGCTTATTATATGTAGATTTGCACTTCCCTCTTTAGTTAGTCAAGAATGGAAGCTAAGTATTTAACATATTCTCAACTCATTCAGTATCTTGTTTTGAATTATTTAACATGACTGTGCCCAAAACAACATATAACCAGTTGTTTAAATTATTTTATAGACTCAACATTGAAGCATGAAGTGGAAACAAGATCTTAGATTTGCTAGGGTAGATTTTGCTTACTTAGCATATCATCTCACTGACCTTGCTTAATCTTTTTTTTTTAACAGTGTATTATTTTAAATTACTTGGTTGCTATTTTTCTGGAGATCTCAAGCACCTGTAAAATACAATTTTCTACCAGTTTTCTGTTTTAACGATTGCAAGAAGTGAATTAAAATGTTTCTTTAATAAAAAAGTCCAATCCATTTTGCTTGTTCGATATCAAAGGCATAGTTAAACTACCGGTCAAGTCAGTAACTGTGTAATAACTGGCAACAGAGAGCCTTGCAAGAGGTACCATCCTGATCTGGTGGAGGTGGTGGGGAAGCTGCTGCCTGCTGGTTCAACCAACCATGGAAAAGCTGCTTGCTGACTCCAAGAGAAATACAACTTCCTTTTGAAAATAACCTTATTATTCATACAATTTTTTTTGATTGGTAACGTTATTATTCATACAAAATGATGGATGGTCTAATATAAGAGCTTCATATTCCTGGGAATATATATAACATTGAGCCCATGCTAGACCCTTTGCATGTTCTGTGCACACAACCAGTCAACATGTTTTAATAATTTGAAGTGGGATGTTAATAGATGCATTAAAACGGATGGATTAAGAACTATGTAATTATTGCAGGTGACAAATGATATATTCACAAAAGAGGATGGTGAGTTCTTGGTAAAAAATGGAGCACTTCCTGAGGAAAGGATTCGTGCTGTAGAAACTGGTGGCTGCCCACATGCTGCAATTCGTGAAGACATCAGCATTAACCTTGGTCCTCTCGAGGAGCTTTCTAACTTATTCAAAGCAGACATACTTCTTTGTGAATCAGGGGGAGGTACTTTCACAAAAATGATTGATGTGGAATATGTTTTATTTTAAATGGATATGAACTGATATGAAGTTGGCACATCATAAGTTAAATTGGCAATGATGGTCATATTGGAACCACAATAACAAAATTTGGAGTTGAGTGGCTTAAAAAATTAATTTGGGAATACGCAGTTTAATTAAGATAAAAATGGCAGTGATGATAAATCTTGGAGTTCTTTATTTTGACATGCAGGGGGCAGGGGGCAGGGGGAGGAGGAATGGGTCTTACTGGGGAATTAGAGATTTCTAAGAAAAAAATGGTTAGCAGCTTTAAGCACTCTGGATATTCAAAAATAAAAAATAAACGTATAGTTTGTGATCTGTTTGTAGAATATAGTTACAAAATAAGGATATCATTTATATAATAGATGATATCATGTGGCAACTAGTTTTGGCGGTTGGGGTCAGTTGCTCGTAGGTTTTACTGGCTAGAGGCGAGTCCAAAGAGCTTTTCTTTAGAAAGGTTACCTGTGTTATCAAAAAAGAATATATTTACAAAATAAATTTGTAACAAAATTGCTCATATCAAATTGTGTGTAAGTGATTCAATAAAAAAAGGTTTTGATATTCACTTGAATTTCTGTTGCAGATAATCTAGCTGCCAACTTCAGCAGAGAACTGGCTGACTATATCATTTATATAATAGATGTATCTGGTGGTGATAAAATTCCTCGAAAAGGTGGTCCTGGAATCACCCAAGCCGATCTCCTAGTATGTGCTCTCTTAATTTCATAGCTGTTGCTTTTGTTGTGACATGCACCTGCTCTGTTAGTGATCAATATTGTTGACCAATTTTAAATATTAACTACTCAGGTAGTCTGATGAAAATGAGTTGATTCCATTGGATTGCAGGTAATAAACAAGACTGACCTTGCGCCTGCAGTTGGAGCTGATTTGACTGTTATGGAGCGTGATGCACTTCGAATGCGTGATGGAGGGCCATTTGTCTTTGCTCAGGTTGGGTTGAGTACACATTTTATTTGGTTATCATAAACATTCTATTCAGCATTATATTGGTCCCATGAGCTAATGGGAGCATGATAACATTAATCTTGTGTTTCCATAGAATGTGAATAATGTGAAATGTGATTTAGAAATAAAACAGAAATTAAGAGGGAGACTAATAAAATAGAGATATGACAGATCAGAATGTGCTCGATGGCATTGTTACCTGTCATAGTGCATCTTGACCTGTAAATATGTAAAAATGTGCTCTGTGGCATTGTTTACCTGTCATGGCACAATTTCAGAAAACTTTATTATGTTTCATGTACATGATCCTAAGCATGCAATAGAAGAGGCGTATCTCAAATGTGATAAAATAAAAAATAAAACTCACTGGAAAATGCTAGGCTGGAGTTTGAAATGAGCAATTTTCTTTCAACAAATGAGGAGGTCCTTCTATTATATCATTATGTTGGGGTTCTGGACCATTCAAGGATAACTTGTTGGATAGTCATGAGTCTCATGAGTCATGACTTACACAGTAGGTTCCCGCCCCACTGATCATCTATGATGCTGGGAATGTTGCTTCCTCAAATGTCACCCTCTTAGACAGGCAATGTTAATGTAGTCCAAACCTTTATTATCTAACATCTAGCACAATATATGGACTATAGAAGAGAAAACGTTGTCTTTCTATTTCGAATCTTTGTATGTCCTTGTGAGAATGTCAATATTTGTGTTGTCCATGATGTATGTATGCAGGTGAAACATGGGGTTGGTGTAGAGGAAATCGTGAACCACGTATTACAGGCTTGGGAGCTAGCGACTGGGAAGAAGCGTCATTGAATTGTCTTTCACCTTGTATTTTGTATCTTATGTCACTCTTTTATTGGATAGCTATTTAAATATCTGTGCCTTCATTTTTGCAATAATTTTGACTTTGTTTTCATGCATTCTTCAAATTTGGATACCCAAGTACTAGTTTGAATTCAGTTGTACTGATCAATATCTTTGTCTTGGAATTTATTACAAAGAGGTCTGTTGTTTGGAGAATGGAGGTCTGTTGTTTGCATTCATATCAATCCTAGAAGAGTAATTCTGAAAACGTCCTATACTATTAGGAAATCAGCAAGTCACATGGTTTCAAATCTAAAAAACTTAAGTCTGATTGATTGTTCAACCTATGTGCTAAACGAGTAGGACAATGATTTGTATGGATTCTAGAGAGAAGTGAGGGTTTTTTTTTTTTTTTTTTTGCATGTTAGGCTAATTTCCCAAACATATGTATTATGCAGCTGATTTTGAAACATTTTTGTTATTTGACAACTTTTGAAACTCTAGTCTCTATAAGACTTGAGTTATAATGTGAAGAACTTGAGTCTTTGAAACTTGAGTTCCACTAAAAAAAAAAAAAAAAACCATCTCAGGATTTTCTCCATGGAAAGTGGTCACATAACAATAATGTTTCAAAACCAATCATGTAACTAATATGTTTGGAAAAGTAGCCTAATGGGCATAAAAAGCTGAGAAACATTTTTGTTATGTGACAACTTTTGAAACTCTAGTCTCTAAGACTCGAGCTACAATGTCAAGAACTTGAGTCTTTGAAACTTGAGTTCCACTAAAAAAAAAAAAAAAAAAAAACCATCTCATGATTTTCTTCATGGAAAGTGGTCACATAACAAAGCCGAGATAGTAGGTATAAAAAGCTGAGATGTGAGTGAGACTCGGGCCAATTTACATTACAAAAACCATCTAGGCGGTTAAATATATATTTCTTTCCTTTGTTCATTTTCACATGGGTGCCACCCTCCCTAATTCCCTAGGGTAGACAATATCTCTTGCCATTGTTCATTGTCCACATAAACAGCTTGTTAGCAATCCACCCTATTTATTATGGGTAGAAATTTAGCCACCAAATTAATGCTTTATCCCTTGCAATCTCTCTCATATACACTATAAATACGTACCTATATTCTCATTATAAGGGACAAATAGAAACGGAGAAGCACCGAGAGATAGAGAATAAAGATATATATATATATATATATATATATATATTCAGATTGATTCTCCTATTTGTTTAGCCTGCACAATGGCCAAAATGCTACAATGTTTAGCCATGGTGAAATTCCCACTATTGTATTACACTACTGGCCCATGCAAATGATAATGCTTTTGGAAAAGAAGATTCTTCATGATTTTGGTCACCTTATACTTACTTTCGGCACAAGTTGGCTCTTTGGACTGAAGAACTAGACAAAGCCTTTGCTACTGTTGATATGAGTCAAAAAGTGAAAAATCACTGTTCACTGATACTGTTCACTATGTTTTTTCTGCCTATTTAAGGAAGGGGGGGGGGGGGGATGTCCCCTAAGTTAAACTAAGAATTCTCTAGAGCTAGAACTTTCTTTAGGCCTACTTCTCTCCTTTAGAATTTCTCCCTAGAATTTCCACTACTACCATTATTTCATTATATATATATATATATATATGTACGTACGTATGTATGTATATGGCTTAGTTTTGGTTGACAACACAATAGGTTATATGGGCTTCATTGGTAATGGACAAAGCTGCTAACAGATTCGGAAAAGGCTGATGGATTCGAATAAGGCTGACATATTTTAATAAATGTTGAATACTATTAGTCTTATCCATCTCTTTCTTGATACCATTCTTCATCGATGTTCGCATCTAGGTCATGGTTATTATAATAAGGGCCATTGATTGTAATATGGTAGTCATCCAGAAGGGGATTGAGTAGCTCTCAAGAATCTACACACATATATATGATGTGGTGGATGGTTATTAGAGTAAGCAATTCAGAAATAATTTCACTCTAATATTTCTTTCTCTTGTCTTTATATTTCATTGACTTTACAACATAGGCCAATTTATTCTTATTACAATTTGTACAAGCATCTAGCTAGGCCCACTAAAACTCATATCTAAAGGCGAACTCATATCTAAAGGCGAACTCACATTAATGCATTTTTTTATTTGTTATGGCCCTGCCCACTTTCGCACAAGAAAATTGCTTCTAATTCTTTCGCCACAGACAGATTAAAAAAAAAAAAATTCCCGTTGGCCAGAAGGCCCAGAACCCAGAAGAAGCAGTAGCAGCAAATCAAGTGTCAAAGAAGCAAAGGTGAGGAGAGTAAGAGGAAGACAACAAGGGTGGTGGAATCGCTGGGATGGCTAACGGTATCGTCGATCATGCCAAAGAAGCAAAGGGCCATAGCTGGTTTGGGGCTTGGCCGAGTAGCTGCGACATTGGACAATGACGAACACAAGCGTTTTGTTAGGTAAGTAAGGGTTTTAATTCTTTCTGGTTCAGTACACAGAGTTTGTTATGTTGAAATACATTTTGTAATAAATGAGAAACACAAGGTCAAAGGTTTTAATTAGCTTGGAAATGGTTGATTGGGGCTGGGTTTTTAACAGTTCAAATCAGTGTAATAAGAATGTATAGTAAAGAGATTATGTGGGTCATTATTCTGATGCAACTTGTTTGTTTGGGTTTGGTTGTGCAAACTAGTCACTCCGTGCCAAATTGTTTGTCTACAGTCTACTCAAGAAAATCCAACCCTTTTTGTGGCACACGGTTTTGAAACAGTTAAGTCGAACTAATTTAACTATATTTGATTATGTAATTCTTGTCATTGATGTAATCATGTTTTATTCATATTCATGAGTTTGGGTATGCTAAACCTTAATAAGATCCTGTATACTAAACCAATTTATTTCCTTTTGCTATTATTGAGTTTGCAAAAAATCATAATTTCTATAAGAACTAAACAAACTACTACTGTCACTAAAAGGATACCTCTGTTAATTTTCCACTATATCATAATCATTTACGAATTTTTCCATTTGTCTAGGAATTATTAAGGCACTAGTTTTTGAAGATTCAAATGAATTAAAAGGAGAAAATTTTCAAGTTATTCCACTAGTGATCATTATTCTGTTTTGGTTTTTAACCTTCGCCTCCTATGTGCTAAATTCTATCCCTTCATCTAACAGATACTCTCTCAGTGCTTCTTGCCACAGCCGGAGCTGTCATGTCATTAAAAAAAAATTCTAGAATTCATTTGATAACAGCCACCAAAGACTAGGTCTAGCACTTTATGTTGTCATATGGGTGCAAGTCTTTATTGGATTTTTCAGGCCTAAAAGGTATTTCATTTTTTTTTTTAATATACAATTTTGGATTAATTGTAGAAAATTATGATAGTTTTCGAGGTACATGCACTTTGCACTCTAAATTATGAACACTTATAACAAATTTTACAAATTATTCCTTATAACCTGATTGACTAGTAAGATTAGCATGTGTAAATTATATATGACCACAAAAATTTTGTCATTAACTGATTGCAAAGGAAAAATAGGGAATTTAATTTTAATGGTCATGTGACTTATATATAATCGTTAATTTTAATAGTCAATCAAGCTACATGGTGCAATTTGTAAATTTTTATAGTTGTTAATTACAAGTTTTCATAGTTTGGAGTGGAAAGGGAAAGTACCCTCATAGTAGTTTAGGGTCAATTTTTTATTAACCCTTTTTTCAATCACTGTAGAAACCAGTCTCTCACCAAGTTATAGTTGATTCTCAAATATTAATGCCAAATTGTAACGACAAAGTCTAAATTATTTCAAGTTCTTGTTTATTTATGCATATCTAAATTTCCCTCCTTTGGCAGGGGGAAGAAAGAAAGGGGTATGTGGTATATGTTGCATTGGATACTTGGGACAATAATTTCTCTGGTGGGGATCATCAACGTTTACACAGGCTTAAATGCATACAATAGGAAAACATCAAGGAGCACAACCCTTTGGACTATACTTTTCGCAGCTGAGGTCTCTTTCATTGCTTTCTTTTACCTCTTTCAAGACAAATGGGAGTATATGCAAAAGCAAGGTGTGACTTTAGGCGATTTGTCGATCACACTTTCGAATCAAGAAATTCCTGAAAGGTTCAACCAAAAGGAGATGTTGCCTGAACCATGTGGCAAGCGCAATGCACTTATGAATTGTTTGACTAACAAGGGATTCTTTATACTATCTTTTTTTGCTATAATTTTTCTTTTGGGTTGATCATTTGGCTTTGTTTTAGACGCATGCACTTTATACATGTGGAATGTAACTTACAAAAGATTACACTAATGGAGTGCATGCATCTAAAAGTGGAGTACGGATTGTGCATCCAATTATGTCCAAGGATTTTCGTTTTTATGTGTAAGTACATAAATATGTATATTGTAGCTATATGTTTGATATTATGGGATTACTAAATTGAGTGGTTTTTTTTTTTTTTGGGATAATTTAATAATTACGACGGAGAGGAGATTTGAATCTTTAATGTCTCAATTGAAAATATTAGAAGATACCAATCTGTTGAGTTACAAGATTCTTACAAAATTGGACGTTTATTGATATGAAATTGTTAGGAGATTATGTAATGCTTTGTTTGAGAATATTATGAAGTTTATAAGCATATTTATGTGTAATACTGTTTTGAAGCGTGTTATGAGAGAATATTAGAATGCAGTACTTCAAATAGCATGATGCACCATATACGTAAAAACATGTACCACTTCTAAACCACTGATGCACTAGTCTCCTTTATTAATTATTGACAAGGGAAATTGTTTAGGAATTTTTAGCATTAATAAAACTCGTCATCGTTTTGAGAAAGGAACATGTGTTCTTGTTGTATTAAAACTTAATTTGTAAAATCAAATAAGAGGCAAGAGCTAGCTCCATGATCACAAATAGTTATTTTTTATCAGTAAAGATTTGGTTGCATACTTTCTGATTAGACACTTTGATGTTGCATGTTTTGATAGGTTCTGTAACATCCCGACCCAACTTTATAGTTAAACTATGTGTTTGAATAGTTAATTATTATTTTAAGTCATTTCCTTTCTATAATTAATAGAATAATATTTAATAAACATATTATTTTATAATGCCACTGAATAAGAATTGTAAAGATTATAAATAATTGAATGGCTAATTGTATTATGAATATTTACTAAGTATTTACAGAACTATATTAAGTGGTTTAAGTTATTAGATACATAGTTGGTGTTTTAATTAGGTATGATGTATGAGATGTTATAATTAACATGGTTAAGGTTGTAAGTAAGTAGTCAAAGGAAGCACATAGTTGTAATTCCACTTACACATGCATGTTGACACATGTTATCCTTTTAAACTCCAAAGACCAACACCTAGCCAGCCATGCAACAAACAAGCTTCACCTCATTCTTTTTTCTGCTTTCTCAAAGCAACTAGAACAATAACCAAGGAGCTCTCTCCCTCTCTATTCTCACGGGTCCAAACAAATCAAAATTCTCACCTCACTTTGCTCTCATTTCTCTTAAGGAAAGAGCTAGAATCTCTCTTGAGTCCCTTTTCTCAAACCCATGGGTCCAACATCAAAAGAAAGAAAAACTCTCAACTCTCCTCTCCCTCTCACACCTATGGGTCCAGCAGCAACAAGGAAGTTTGTTTCAATTCTTCTCAAGCTCTTGTTCCCAACTTAAAGCTAGAGTGATTCTAGCTCTATTACTCCAAGAAACCGTGCCTAGGGTAAGGGGAAAGTCTAATTCTTTTAATATATTGTCTATTTAAATTTAAGTGATGGTTATATGAATTTGTATATGGGATTGCTGGATTCTAGAGATTGTTGATTGCCCGAATATGATTTGAGTCATTGTTTATGCTTGCATGTGCTCCAAGATGATAGACTAAGATAAAATTTGTTATGGGTAAGTATTGAAATAAGTAAAATAGCTAGATAAACTTATGGAATTGCTAATTGAGGTGCAGAATGTGTACTTGATTCAGTAATTGAAGCTTGTTGAGTGTTAGTTAATAGGCACCTTATGAACTTGTTAAGAGTTGCACTCATTGGTTAACCTGTTTGGTCATTATAAATCCTGTATTTTTCTAGGATAGGTATGGGTAAAAGGCTTGTAGGAGATTATTATATAATATGTCTAGTATGTGTGTATTAAATTTCATATAAAAATACTATTGTTTGATAATTGTTTGTGAACTTACAAGAAAATGTTGCAAAACTGTCATTGTAGTAGATTCTGTGTTTACGCATGGTAAATTATGCATTAAATTTTATATAATGAATTTGGATGCTAGGGATATTTCCTATGAAATCTAAGACATTTTTGGTTGTTATTGATTTGGTTTCACAGCAATTGGATCAATACAAAAATCATAGTGCAATTTGTAAATTGAAATTCTATTAGGACAGATTTGAGTATGCTGTCTTGTATGATTTTTAGTAAATCATGGTTTTATGATTTAGTTCTGAAAATGATATGGAATTTACTAGACATCCATAGGAGTGGCTCTATAAATTGACATGAAAATTGGGTGTGAATTGATAGCCCATTTGTATTTTATAAGTATGTGTTTTTGGAATAAACAGTGAACAGTAAATGTATAACTAACTTTGAGGATTTAATTCTAAAGTTAGGGCGAATGATTTGAGCTATAAATTAATATGCTCATCATTTGGTATGTCTAAATTATAGATAAATTTTATATAACTTTGCTCAAAGTTTAGTACTCAAAGGAGGGGTTCTAAACCATTCAACTGTTGTTTTTATGAAGCTGTTTTGTTCAAGCTGTATGTTGCCTTTATGCATGTAGCATTGCTTCCAATCTTAAACATATTTTGAATTGATTTTAAAGCTGTTTGAATTTATCTAAATATGAACATTAAAATAATGGTTTCTCTATGATTTGGTACATCATGTTGTTTGATCAATGTATCTTGTGTTTGGGGAATCTTGTTAAGGTGGGACTATGATTTTTCCTGATTTTAAGAGATAAACTTTGAGATGAATGTGTAAGTTTATGATAAGGAAAAATTGATAGTAATAAACTTTGATATTTGGTTTAGGTGTTACCAGCCCCTAGGTTTGAGCTCCTTTGACTTTAGGCTCTCGGTTCCTCAACTTTCAGGTAAGGTATATGGGTATTTGATAAGTCATGAGGTTATTTTAAAGTTTATTATGTATTAAAAGGTTTTTTTATTAGAGATATAACATATAATCATATTTCAGACAAAGATATGTTTGTGAGCTTTTGAAACCTTATGTATATGATTTAAGCATATTGATGCTATTACTTATATCACAAACATAATATTTTAAGAATGAAGTGGGTAATGGATATGCTACTGTTATGAAATATTTATGTAAAAGCATAGTTATCAGAAAAATATAGTTTTCGGTTATTCCATTGTTATGATCTGAACTCAGCCAATAAGGGTTATAGTATCATGGTATTTCCATGGAGATTTTGATTGGCCATTACAAGTGGTGAGGACTCTGCTACCCGCCCTCATTGGGAGCGACCAACTGTGGAGGATGGCAACCGACCCTCATGGTTGATGATATGATCACATCGAAATGGGTGATACTTTTTGATATGATCTTGGAATTACCTAGCGTTGTGGGGAATGCTGGATGCTTGGCATTATGTGCTGGAAGCCTCCCAAAGTTGTGACAGACTTACAATTGGACTGACTAATATGTATTATAAATGAGTTATTAAGCTATTTGAAAATTATAAAGAAAAGTTGTTCTTTAAATATAAAGTTTCTAAAGTTCTATTGTGTTTTAAAGATAAAGCTTCTAATGAAAACTTATGTTAAAAAGTTATTAGATATCTGTTCTTTAAGAAAAGTTAAATTTTATGATTATAAAAGTTATAATATTTTATGAGAAGAAGTTTATACAGAAAAGTTTTCTTATTCGTCAAGATGTTTCTAATTTAAGACGAAGTTACCAATTATCTGATTTAAGTTAAAATGATTATTTTGTAATGAGAATATATATATATAATATGTATGTATGTGTGTGTGTGTGTGTGTGTGTGTGTGTGTATATGATTTTAAACAATCAATATTATATTTGGTGACTTTGTAAGAAATGAAAGAAATTCAGTTTGAAAAAGTTTTGTAATATTATTTTGAAACGAAAAAGGAGAACAATTATTTCTATGAAAAGTGTATAAATTATAATTATAAAGAGTAAATACTGTACATGAAAAGAGGTTCTCCTATCTGAATAATCATAGAATGAAATGATTTGATTTATATATATTCTTATTAAATTCTCATGTATCTTACTCTTATTGAGCTGTGTATCTCACCCCTTCCACTCTTTCAATCAACAGGTTTTATTCTGGAGCAGATGGAGTTTTAGTTGAGTTTTGGAAGGAGCTGGTTTTAGTTTTAAAAACATAGATCCCAAATTCGCATTTTGATGTTTAGCTTTGTAGTATTGTATATTTTAGGATCCAATGAAAGTTGTGCAGCTTAAAGTATTAAGAAATGTATTATGTGAAAATTAGAATTTGAATAACTAGTGGATTATGTTATTCTTTGAGTACAGTGTAGATGCTCTGAATATTAAGTAAAAAATCTTATATCAAGAAAGATAAGAAATAAGAAAGAAAAGAAAGATGGAAGCTTTTGTTAAAAAGTTTAGTTGGTTCTTGTTAACATCAAGTTTAAGCTTGATATTAGCATATCGGTCATGGTCACAATCCGGGCATCGGGTTTGGGACGTGATAGGTTCCAGTCGGAAAAATGCCATGGAGTTTTTATTGGACTATTTAGAATAATTTGGCTGGCTTACTAAAAGAAAAATTGGAAAAAAAAAAATCAAAGCATAGAATCACATTAATTAGGGTTGGCAAATGATTCGAGCTAGGTAGAAACAATGTAACAACCGTATCAAGTGAATTTAGAAGAAGCTACAATTTTATTTATTAGCAAAGTCAAAACTGGCCATTCCTTGTAAATACTTTTACTTTTGATTAGTAGTAGAGCTGCTGGAGATGCATATATATGATAAAGCTTTCAAACACCAGTAATTATGAGAATTTCATATCATTATCATTAATATGATATACTAGGCTCATAACATAGAAATGTAAGAATTGGTTCTCTTTCATTAAAAAGAAGAAGAAAGAAAGTAAGAATTGGTTCTCATACCTACATCTAAGGGAAAATAAGTGGGAAAAGAGCCTAATCTCCACAGTGGTATAAAATTCATTAAAAAAGTAAGCTAAATGAATTTAGTGGGTTTGGAAATACAATTTTATCCTCCATCCACCCAAAATGAGAGAGAGAGAGAGAGAGAGAGAGAGAGAGAGAGAGAGTCCAAAGTACTAAAATTTGCAAAAAAACTCCAATCAAATTTAACCTTGAAAGACACATCAAACCTCCTTTAACATAAACAAATATCAACTAACCATAAAGCGGGTTAAGTACAACTCCAACGAAGAACACAACCCCAGATATCTCTTCTCTAATCATGAATATGAACGGACGGTTTGCCAAAAAACTGAGAAGTGGAGAAGGTTCATATTGTGAACAGGTTGCAAGAAGATCAAAAATAGTAAAAGATGCTTCCTCAGTACCTTCCTCATTAACTTCAATAAAAGACTCGTGTAATATTTTGGAAACAAAAAAAGTTTCAATTTCAAGAGAATCAATCATTCCTTTGAAGTCTCCGACCATCTCAAAAGGTAATGTCAATCCTATATTTTTCATGATTTTTGAAGCATCAAACTTATGTGAAAATTTAAACTTTGGAATCCACATCTTGGAAAGATATACTTCTTTTACCTTAAAGCAATCACCTTGTAACTCCGGGGTGGAATTAAAATTTTGAACTAGATCTTGTAATCCATCTTTCTTGTTAGGAAGAATGACATACATGGAGAATATTCTTTTATCTTGTCCTTTTCGATATGGAATCTTAAGAACCTTAAAACTTTTGAAAGATACATAAAAATGTTTCTCCTTTGTGTCTGCGATCATGAAAAGAACCCGAATTGGTTTTCCATAAAGGGGATAAAAATCTTTATGTTGAGTCATATATTCATATCAAAAGCATTTAACCAAGTTCCCTTGAAATAAAGTGCACTGGCAAGGATGAATATTGTTTCTTTATTAGTGGCGTTATGTGGGAGATGCTCTTTTATGAGCCCTTTCGTTGTATTATTTGCCCATAAATTCACTTCATTCCTCACTATTTCTGCCTACCAAAATATTTCAATGTCGAAAATTATAAACAATCATTGTCAAAGAGATTTGGTGGCAAACAACATTCTAAATCAATAGCAGTTTGTGGCAGTGACCTTTATTTAGGGGAAACTATTGTGCCTTAAAGCACATAAAAAGGATACTAATGAGTGCCATTTAGATAATACACCGTAGGTGAACCTTAATTCTTGGGCAAGAAAACAACAGGCCATTTGTGCAATTAGAAGAAGCCACTCTTTTGTTTATTGCAAAAAAGAAAAAAAAAAAAAAGGAAGACACTCACAAAAAAAGTTTTAATATGTGCAAAAAACTACATTAATTATTTAGACAGTCCTTATACAAAATTTAAATAAACATCTGGGTTTAGACAGTCATTTAATTGTATATACAAAATATCATTAGAATGGAGAACTAATTTTGCTAAACATCTGGATTCTATTTCTTTTTCAACTATTATTAGTGCATGCATCTGGGCCCTTTTTTTTCAGCTATTTAAATGTCAGGCAATTAACAGTATCATAAAATTAGAAAACATGTAATAGAAGTCTTTCAAACAATATCCTAAACTAAAGAAAAGCTAACAGTTCTTGTTTGACATAAAAAAAAAAAAAAAAATCCCTAAAAAGTCTTAAAAGTCAATTAAAGAAAAACTATACAAGATATATTTCCATACATCTCTCTCTGAAGAAAAAAAAGAAAAGAAAAAAGGAAGCCCTTTTCATTTCACAAATCATCAAACAACTCTCTCTCTCTCTCTCTCTCTCTCTCTCTCTGAAGAGAACATTTTCTCTCTAAAAGAAAGTCTCCCTCTTCTCCCTTTCTCTCTTTACCACCTATTTCCATTATCATTGCTTAATTACCACAACAAAACAAATAACAACTCATGTTATTCTTGGTCTTCCTCCCCTAAAAATGGAAAAGAACAACAACAATAATCATATTCATAACACCCTTTCTTCTTAAAAATAAAAATTCATAACACCCTAACGAAGAGTTTTAATTTTCTTCTTATAATAAAATTAGGTTTTAGATTAGGTTACCCTTAAAAAGAAAAGAAAGAAAGGAAATAGACAATTGAAACAGCCAAAGTTATTAGACCATCACCATTAGCGGCAATAAAGGACTCCGTTAACGCCATGATCAAGACCTAACCCTAGTCTTACTCTTCTACTCTAAATTTACACAACATTCGTTATAAAAATCTTTCAAGCAGTATCCTAAACTAAGAAAAGCTATGGGTTCTTGATTTCTTGGAAAACCCAGAATGTCTTAAAGATCCAATTCACAAAAAACGCTACAATCAGTATAATAAAAGTCTCAAAATCTTTTACCACCAAAAAATTCTCAAACTCTACAAACAGTATAATAAAATTACAAAACATATAATAAAGGTCTTTCAAACAGTACCCTAATCTAAGAAAAACTAAAATTTGCAAACCTCCTTTAAAATTTAACCTTGAAAGATACATCAAACCTCCTTTAGCACAAAGAAATATCAATTAATCATAAGCGGGTTAAGTACAACTCCAACAAAGAACACGACCCCAGATATCTCTTCTCTAATCGTGAATATGAACGGATGGTCTGCCACAAAACTTGGAGGTGGAGGAGGTTGATATTGTGAACAACCACATAGAAGAGGGGCAAAAGTCAAAGCTGTAGCCTCAGTTCCTTCCTCATTAACTTCAATAAAAGACTGGTGTAATATTGTGGAGAGAAAAACTTTGTCACTTTCAAGAGAATCAATCATTCCTATGAAGTCCCCAACCATCTTAAAAGGTAAGGTCAATCCTATATTTTGCATGATTCTTGAAGCATCAAATCCATACGAAAACTTAAACTTTGGAATCCACATCTTGGAAAGATTTACTTCTTCGACCTTAAAGCAATCACCAAATAACTCTGGGGTGGAATTGAAATTTTGAACTAGATCTTGTAATCCATCTTTCTTGTCAGGAAGAATGACGTACATCGAGAATCGTCTATTATCTTGTCCTTTTTGATATGGAATTTTAAGAACCTTAAAGTTTTTGAAAGATCCATAAAAATGTTTCTTCTCTTTGTCTGCGATCATGAAGGGAACCCGAATTGGTTTTCCATGTAGGGGATAAAAATCTTCATGTCGAGTCAATTTCACATTAAAAGCATTTAACCAAGCTCCTTTGAAATAAAGTGCATTGGCAAGGATGAGTATTGTATCTTGATTAATAACGCCATGTGGGAGAAGCTCTTTTATGAGCCCTTTTGTGGCACTCTTTGCCCATAAATTCACTTCATTCCTTACTCTCTCCGCCTACAAAAATATTTCAATGTAAAAAAGTATTAATAATCTTTTGTCAAAGAGATATGGTGGCAAACAACAGTTTATATTTGATAGCATCTTGTCGCAGTGATCTTATAGGGAAACTATTGTGCCTTAAAGCACTTGAAAAGGATATTAATGAGAGCCATTTTGATAACACACCGTAGGTGAACCTTAGTTCTTGTGCATTAAAACAAGAGGCCATTTGTGCATTTAGAAGAAGCCACTCTTTTGGCACTCGCAAAAAAGAGTTTTAATATGTGCAAAAACTACAATCACGAAAACCTAGAAAGTCTTAAAGATTCAATTCAAGAAAAACTCTACAATCAGTATAATAAAAGTCTCAAAATCTCTTACCACCACAAAAAAGTCTCAAACTTTACAAACAGTATAATAAAAACTACAAAACGTATAATAAAGGTCTTTCAAACAGTATCCTAATCTAAGAAGAACTAAGGGTTCTATTGTTTGACAAAGAAAAACCTACAAAGTCTTAAACTCAAAGAACTCCACAAATAGTATGATACAAAGTCTCAAACTCTACAAACAGAGAAGAAGTTCATACCTGATTAACAAAGTCAAGAGTTTGGGCTTCTGCTTTGAAAACGGTTCTGGCAAACTCCGTGAAAGAGGGCTTGAGAGAGAAAGCCTGATTAGTCCAAAGGGTATTAAGAGAAGCTAGAATTAGTCCTTGATTGTTGTCCTCAGTGGGTGCTACAGCTTCAACCATTAGCATGGACTTGGCTTTGAGATCATTCAAGTTCTTTGCTCCAAGGAACTGCATAAATTGCTCCAAGGTACGACCCCATGAACCAAAAGCCAGCAAATTCAATGCATTGCCGATTGAGATTGGAGACATCACGACATTCTTATTGCACCCCTGGTTGATCTCATTGAGAGCGAGTTGCCAAGCCATGTGCATACCGAGTTCCATCTTTTTCCTTCAGGCTTACACTTCTTTTCCTTCTGAGTCTTGTAAATATTAGGTTACTTTCGTGTGTGGGAGAATCTGTGAACTTGTATTAGTATTTATAGGTAGAGTTGCGTGATTTTTGTAGCCGACTGGTAGTTCTACTAGGCTAAGGTTTTCTTTAAAAAAAAATGTTCTACTTGGTTAAGGATTAGTGCACAGGAAGCCCACTAGCCGACTTTGCCTAATATAAATATGTTATTATTTGGGCCTTGCTTAATTGTATATGTGAGAACGGGTTAGCCTCATAGGAGAAATAGTGCAACAATATTATAGTCAATAGTATATTTGGGAATTGGGGCTTTGTATGGTTATGTCAGCGTAACATAAACCATACCAAGCCCTAATTATAGTATATTATAGTCAATAGTATATTGTAACATCTACTGATCTACATGGATTTAGATTCAGTGAAATAATGCACCATGTAATTACCCTTTGTTGTGAGATATAAAAAATAACATGGTAAAAAAATTTATGACCTCATACTTTTTTTAAAATTTTATTTATTATCTTAACTTTTACATCCCACAATTGAGTGGTAATCAATATGCTATTGCACAAAATCTAAATCCTCAACTTCATACGGCTTAAAGAGAAAAAAAAACCTGGCAAAAAAGGATATAAACATGTTAGTTCGGTCTCACTCCCTGATTATACACTCTGCACCTTTCTGATATAGTATATCTCAACCCGTACTGTTCATTAGTTTTTTTTTCCCCCTCTCTCTCTCACTCTCGCTCTCGCTCTCTCTCTCTCTCTCTCGCTCTCTCACAGTACGAGGGTTTTGTTTGTGCTTTTTTGTCTTTTCTTTTTAATTTTATTTTTTTTTATATTTATATGTGCATATATAGTTACACCGACTTAACAAATTCTTACAATATTTTCACAATTATTGATAATTTGGTTTTGCTTGCGCTCTTTTTGTCTTTTCTTTTAAATATTATATCTGCATACACAATTATACTGACACAACAAATTCTTACAGTATTTTCACAATTATTGAAGTGTCAAATTTTTAAAGGTCAAAATAAAATAATAAGATAAGAGACTGAGATCAATCACAACTGAAAATAAATGTATTATGAAAATGTTATAACATTTTCTTCTTGTCACAATATTTTCACAATCACTGAAATTTTAGTTCCTTATAGATCAAAATAAAATAAAATAAAAAGAAATGCTATGTTCATAACATTTTCATAATAATTGTACAACAAATTTTATGTGGCGAAGTGTTTTTGATGGATAAAAAAGTGATATCAATAGTGGGCTCAGTTTAAAACCAATAACAACTTGTTATTTAGAATTTGTTTTAACAATATTATAGATGTAGCATTTCTCTCCAAAAAAAAATTTATTCGGATCCTAAAAATGAAAGTATTGTGAAGATATTGTGATATTTTGTTATATTCTTAAATTTCTTTTTTAGTATATATGATCAAATTAGGAGAGCTAAAATTCACGGTTTCATGCACAATTTTCTTGTGTTGTCTTTTTATTTGTTTTTTTTCAATGCATAATTTTAAAACTAGTAATAATTTTCACCTAAACTTTGTTGTGAAAGTGCTGTGGACGTAAAAAATAAAGTAATAAATATCAAACTGGGACCTACCACAGCTGGAAATAAAAAATATTGCAAAAATGTTGTGACATTTTGTTATGTTCCTAGGCTTCTTTTTTGTGTGACATTTTGTTGTGTTTCTAGGCTTCTTTTTTTGTTTAGTCAAATTTGGTAAGCCAAAATTCATTGTTTTAGGCACGATTTTCTTCAATTGGCTTTTTATTCTTTTTTTTATATTTTATTTTATTTTATTTTTATTTTAAATATACGGTCATAAATGGTTAGCCCAATTTAAAATCAATAACAATTTACCACCTAAGATTTATTATAAAAATATTGTGAACATAGCATTACTCTAAAATAAAATAATAAAATATCAAACTAGAACCCACCATAGCTAGGAATAAAGGTATTGTAAAATACCGTGACATTTTTTTGTATTCCTAGACTTCTTTTTTGATTTAGTTAATTTGTTGAACCAAAATTCATTGTTTTATGCATAGTTTTTTTAGGTTGATTTTTTTTAACATCAAGTTTATTTTTAAAATTTTTTTATTTATTTTAAAAACAGATTGTTTTACACACACACACACACACACACACACACACACAAATTGATGAAGTAGCACTTTCCTCCTTTATGTTTGGGGTAGTTTCATTCGCCCTTAAACTAAAGTTGAATAATTTCCTCCTTTATATTTTGTAAATGAGCATATACCCCTATTGTTACTTTTTTAGTTAAACTCTAACAAAATCTTATAATACTTAAAATATTCCATTATGCAATGTCTAAAATAATCCTACTAAATTTTAATGTCCCAAAACATTTCTTCGTGCATTTTGGATTTTATGCGGTAAACTGATAGTCATGCTTGGAAAGTTAGAATGATTATATATGATGTTTTATTTGTTACCTAGAGAACACTAATTTATTAGGTTTAAATCTTCTAGACTTATAATTTTATCTAATAGAAACTTTGATGACATATGTCTTTTATTATTTTATCCTTTTTTTAATTTCTTTTCTTGCTTAAAAGGGTGTTCATTAAAAATAAGTAAGCTAAACATTGTAATTAGATTCATAAAATAAGATGATAAAGAGTGAAGTATGAATAACAAAATCTTCATTGTAGATGATTGCAAGTATTTAATTTGATGAAGATCTTCAAAAAAAAAAAAAATTGGAGCATATATCATCGTTCATTATGAAAATTCAAATATTGTGGAAAGATGATGACATTCATTATCATTATTTGTAACATTTTTTAGTGAGTAGATATTAAATTTAGTAAATAGTTTCTAAGATATTGTCATAGTAAACGGATATTCAAATAGCTATTTTAAATTTAAGTATATGACTTCATACTTCTTCAACAAAAAAAATCTATATTAATTTTCTCACTAAAGGGGCAGCACATGCAATCCACACTAGTGTGTGTATATATGAAATCTTTTTTTTTTTTTGGGACTTTTTAACAAATTTTAGAAAGGATAGAGTAGCTTTCTATCTCTTAATCAGAAGGGATGCCTTGTCCATTGATTAAATGGAAGGCTTATATTGGAGTATTTTTGGGGCTTGGTAGAGTACTTGAAAGGGTAAAACCGCCAAAACCCCCTTGGAATATAGAGGTCGATCTTTAACTACTTTGGGGTATTTTTTTTTTTAAAATTTATTTTATTAATAAAGGGTGATATTAGGCTTATTGTGTAATCCAGGACTACAAGGTCAGTTTACTGACCTTGTAGTCCCAACCAATAAGAAGAAGACAGATCATTAAAAACTGATGATGTAAGCTAACCTATCATGTCACCCATTATGTCTAATGTCCCTTCTTCTGAGAGTGTTTTCAAATTTTGTTTTTAGACCAAATTCAAATTTGAGATGTAAATGGTGGGATCTGAAAACTTTTCTTCAAAATTTTTTTTTTATGGAATATCACATATTTCCCAACACCAAACAAAATGTGTTTCTGGCGAAATTGCCTCCAACGTCCCACTCGCCAGCAACGACAACCTCAGCACTGCCTTGCTTATCAACGCACACCTCTTCAATGTTTTCTCTATTGTAATACCTCACATTCTCATCCTAGATATACAAAATGCTTTGATGGGTAATCTGAATTTTTAGATTTGAGAGGTATGTTGTTCCTTTAAAAAAGGATGATAATGCTTCAAGATTCAAGCAATGAATGGGGTGAGTTCTATTTTCCCTTTCTTTTTGTTGGATGAAATTCCCGGACTTCTTAGCCCATGACATTTTATGCCATAGGTATTCTTGATGATCTTTTATTTTGTTTTTCTTTTGTTTCCATTGATATCCATGTTGGTCTCTTTGATGCTTTTTCTTTTGGGTATTTAGGTATTTATGGCCAATTAATTTCACAATTTATGTTCATTCCTCTTGTCACTAACTCATTGTAATCAATATGTTTGATAAAATGCCCCAATGAAAAGACTATGTCATCTTTAAAGAATTGGGGTATAGGTTTTTCATTCAACTTGTTTATTTCCATGAGAAAAGCTTAATTCAATCATCAAGACTCATTCTTGGACATGTTATCACGTGAACTCTTGAGTGTTGTTTAACTTTAATTTGTAAGTAATTTTAGTTGCTAGATCTGAGGTGCAATGCTCTATATACTATATCAAGATTAGTGCTATGACCATGCTATAAGTTTTATTCTTTGTTTATGAGTGTTGTGATAATTATAAGCATACATGTATGAGCAGTGGTGTCTGGTCATATTTTCAATTGGCGACCAATCCCATGGAATGAATGTCAGTGACAAAGCAAGAGAGAATTGAATCCCTGAAATAAAGTTTAGTGTGCATTATGGTTTCCTAACTTCGGCATATGGTGAAAATTTGGATAGGCAAAAGCTTTTGAACTTTGAATATATAGCTATAGTCAATCTAATTGATAGTAATAATAATTGACATTTGTGCTAGCAAACTTGTGTGCATTTTAATGTACTTTTGAATACAATTAATGATGCAATGGTGGATATTAGATAGTTGAAACCATGAAGTAGTTAGACAATAGATTTTTATTGATGAAGATTTAGACAAACTTGGAAGGCATTTGCATTTTGGAAGATGCTTGGAGTAGAGGGAATCTCAGCTTGCCAAGGATATGGATGAGCAATAGGCCAAAGATGAGGATCAACAAGTTGGACATGAAGGAGCTGTTATTATTGGCTTGGGATGAGATGGATTCATTAGTTAGAGATAAAAATTATTAATAACTTATTTCCCAGACTTTCTGAAGTGTAGAGGAGGATTGGGTTGTTTGCTAGTTTTTTTATCAAGCTTATGTTATGAGTTGGGTGTTTATCATAAGTTGTATTGTACGTATGTCATGTACTGTATGCTATATAAAGAGAAACAAATTAATAAAGATGAAAGCAGAAAATTAGAACTCAAATTCTTTTTCCCTCACAATTTCAAGAGGCTAGTTCATAAAATTCTATAGTGTGTATTAATAATGGTTGTTATAAGGACAGGGAGCATTTGAAGTTATTTTAGGTTGAAATGTCTGGCTATGAACATTGGATAGCTATTACCAGGCAACTATTGCTTCTCATGAAGAATGATGATCCATATTTTTATGCTTGCATTTCAATTTTGAGCATTGCAGCAGCTAGCTTTGGAATTGTAGATTCTTACTCCCAAGTTGCTTTCTGAAAGTATTTTCAGTATTAGTCATTCTTAGAGCAGCTATAACAACCCATCCAAAGCTTACAGCATGTCTTGAGCAACAAGATTTAAAATAAGTTCAATATTTTTTTGCATCTCTTTTCTATTATAGTCATTTACAACCAATCTCTTTTCCCTCTATTATCACATAAACAAGAAAGAGATCAAAAAAGATTCTTACAACTAAAGAAAAGAAATTTCCCTCTACTATACGGATATAAACAAAGAGTGAAAAAAATAAAATAAATAAATAAACTCTTCTAATTAAAGACTACAAGAGAGTTCAACTTAGGGGGAGGGGAAAAATCTGCCTATCCTTCCCATCTGCATTGACATTGACCTGAGTATCTTAGATGAATAAATCTAAATGTTCCAATTTGGACTTCAATCCTAGCAACTTTACTTTTTCTCCCAATGTTGCTTCAGCTTAGCCTCTAGCCCTTAACCTTCATTCATGGGGCAACTTCAACTGTTCTAATTTGGGCATTAATGCTAATTGCCTCTGCAAGTAAAAATTCATGAATATTAATTAAAAAAGAAGTTGCACATGGTTGCTAAAAGTAATAAGCATGTGACATCTATTCTAATGGAACTAAACAAGAGATGCTTATGCATTGTTGCATTTGCTTCTTATTCAAATCGATTCTACATCAATAAAACCCAACAAACCATTTTATTTACACCATGCAAATATCCATAGTTATCATTAAGTTGCATTTTTCTTAGACACCTCATATGTAAAATTATAAAACACATGAACACATGTAAATAGGAAAAAGAAACTATCCTCTTACAAGTACCTCACTCAAGCCAAAGCATATATTTCCCCCTTCTAAATCCACTTCCCACCCCAACACAGCTAAAACATGCCCACCATAAATGACACCTTCATATACCCACCCACCAGAAATGAGAGCATAAGCCAACAAAGAAATGCCAAGAAAACAAGCATTTCCACAAACACCTTAAAGGCAATCTCTCAGTAGGTCAATCATATGAAATTTCAATTTGAAAGTCCATTTATAAATTTATGAATATTCAGTAAACTATTAACTTCAAATACATGAAATACTTAACTACGGTATACTTGGACTCACATATCAGTAATAAAGGTAAATATTCAAGAAATTGAACTGTTCAATCAAGCCAAAGAAATGAATTTTTAGAACAAAAACAAGAACCAAAAGGAAAAACTCAACTGAAATCTAAAAGGTTTGGATTGCCCATCAAAGCATCGGTACCCAAGAAACAAAGGTGAAAAATCCTTGTTTATCAAATCCAACGAAAAATCCTAAATCCAAACTAAATCAATCTCTTCAATTTAGAAACCACAAAATGAACTCCAGATGAACCTAGTCCTAAAAAAAAGTAATAATTAAAAAAAAAAAACCCTAAGAGAAGAGAGAGAGAGAGAGAGAGAGAGAGAGAGAGCTAACCCAAGAGGAGGGAGATTTGAGCTTGGGCCTGTAGAGAGCGATCTGAGAGCTGAAGGGGAGAGGTGGATACTGCTATGGCATGGAGACTGTGAGGGAGCAGGTTCTTGGAATTTTGATGTAGATGGCATATCTAAAAAATGAAAAATGAAATTTGAAAGTTTGACAGAGAGTGCAATTCTAGTGAAGCTTGCCTAATTCACTTCTAAATTTTGAATTATACTCAAACAGGGTTAATAGACGTTAAGATGGGTAGGGTTTATTGAGTTGATGTGGCATAAAAGCCTATGTAAGCATTTTTTTATTGAGGTGTCTTGTATTTATTGGTTGGGACTACAGGGTCAGCAAGCTGACCTTGTAGTCTCGGACTACACAATAATTTTCCTTCTTCCAACGAATGCATGTGCCCTAAATATGTGCACACATGTTTTATGAATGCATACACAACCCTATACGAGAACAACTATTTTTTGTTTCCAACCTAATTTCCTTGAGCCATGATTTTTTTGGCTAACTAATGGTGATTTTTCAATTCCAAAACTACGAAACTATTTTGTCATTATTAGCTTTGGGGACCTAAGTAGTACAAAACAAGGTGTAGACGTAGGGCATATTAAGTGTGGGATTCATGTAGTTTACTACAAAATGAATGCTAGAATACTATTTACACCGCCTAAGTGTGTGATCGCTTATAAATATGTTCATTAACTATAATGCTAATGTGTTATTTCCATCAAAATTTATTAGAATCTTGCTATGAAACATTCCTAAAATCTCTCTTTGAACACAAAAGTAGAAGAAACAATGCTCATTTTAGGTGGGTTAACAATGAAAATGTGACAAAGCATAACATAAGGGTACATTAACATTGTTGTAATAGTTGATGATGTAAACTACAAGTCTTAAAAGTTGGATGATTTAGAAGTGACTCTAAAATTTAGGGGTGTAAGTACAATTTAATTGACATTGGAAAATCAACAATCTCATTCTTGCAAGCAAAAAAAAAAAAAAAAAAAACGGAGAAGAAAAGGATCCACTTTATTAATGTGTGGGAAAATTATGATGTTACATCAACATAAACTAGATAGGTAATGTCTGGTGGAACAAATTCTATTCATACAGTTAACGGAAAAGACTTTCTAACTCTCCTAGCTAATGCATGAGCAACTCCATTGCCCTGCCGCCTAAAATGAGAGAAAGAACAAGTTTGGAACAAACCCATTAAAGACTTACAGTCTTTTATAATATGACCGATACTAGACCGGTCTAGACAGTGACCCACTGATGCTTTTACATCAAGCTCCGAGTCTCCTTCAAATACCACATGTCTCAAGTCTAACTCCTCCATGAATAACATTGCTCTCCTTGCTGTCATCGCCTCAAGCACTTCCACTGTTGACATCATGTCAATTTTTTCTGCTAGTGAGCCCATAACTTGACCCAATTCATTCCTCACCACAACTCCAATCCCTGCTTTTTCTTCATCCACGAAGTAAGCACCATCATAGTTCACCTTGTACATGCCATCAGCTGGTGGTACCCAACGCTGTGTCAGTGCAATTTTTCTATCAGGTCTACATTTTGGATTCCCGTGGAAGTCAGCAAGCAAAGCTTCTGCCACATCAAGAATCTTCTTAGGTGGCGGGTGTTGCTCGTCGAAATGCATTTTATTACGTCTGCTGCATATAAACCATGCAACGACCAAGAACAACTCCATATTTTCTTCCTGCTGCCTTATAAAGAAAACCAAATCTGCAAAGGATCCCGCACTTAGATATTGGCTTCTTATTTTATTAATCCTGTGACCCCTGCAACCCAGCACTTTATCAAAGTCCCAAAGAGCGTGGAAGGCTATTTCACTTGCTCTCTCACAGTTACTACATAATGGTGAACTTACAACTTTGCATGGATATAAATTCGCCAATGTTGGGAGTGATTCAGTGCAAGCTCGCCAGCCAAAGTGCTTTATCTTATTGGGGATTCGCAAACTCCAAATTCCTTTCCAAAAATTCCTTAAATCAGCACTATTGGACCTTGAAACAGCCTCCCTATTTTCTAGCTCACCTAGTAGCTGGTACCTGGTCTTTACCGAATAATTTCTGTCCCGACTCCGTGGCCATACAGTACAGTCTTCTTGTGGCGTTCTGCATAATGGGATAGCCTTAATTCTTTGAGCCAAGTAGGAAGCAATTTTCTGATCAATCATATGCCCATTCCAGTCCATTGTTGTCTGGTCTATAAGTGAACTAACAGTGGAATCATCCACACAATCCTGCGTGAGTGGTACTGCCTTGGTTGGAAAACAGCCAGGAATCCAACTATCCTTGAATACCCGAACCTATGACCCATCACCAACCCTCCATAACATCCCTTCCTCAATGACATGTCTTGCTTAAAGTATACTTTGCCAAGCAAAGGAGCCCTTCTTGCTCTTTGCCTCAAACACCGAACCTGTAAGGAAATATTTTGTGCTGAAAACCTTAAACAGAAGAGAATTCTTATCTGTTTGTAGCCTCCATAATCTTCTAGCTATCATTATCTTGTTTCAATTTTAATTATATAACCAACCGTCAAAGTTAATAATTTATTCTTCACTTACATTTTACCACTCATTGTCTGTCTAGCAATGTTCTTCAAGGGCAGCAGTTATTAACATTTCAAATGGCACGGGTGCCCACACCATTTGATGAATGAAGCGTATGTACTCAAAGATATAACCAACCAAATATATAAACAATTAAACACAAGAAAAATTAGCACATTTTTTTTTTGGCTAAATGAAAAAGAAGCACACAATTTGATCTAACAAGCTTCAGTCTTATATTATGTATACATACATTTTAAAGTTTTCTGTTTTTCCCTCACCTAATTATACTGATCTTAATGATTTATTTTATGATCTTTATCTCCTCCCTGTACCAATTTCTCATCTTCCTCGATCAGTTCCTCACTCCCTCTCTAGTGTCTAGACACACTTCTGAGTGGAAAAAAAAATAATAATAATAATAAAAATAAAAAAACCTTTGCAGACAGCAGACAATGGCTTCACATGATGACCATGACCATGCCCATAACCAGCATCATCATCATGACCATGATCATCAACACCACCATCATGATCATGACCATGATCATACTCATGGGGATTCAACAACAAAGTCACGGGTGGGCCCTGATGGGAAGGTGTACCATAGCCATGATGGACTGGCACCACACTCACATGAACCCATATACTCCCCAGGCTACATCAGCAGAAGAGCTCCAACACTTCTCACCAGGGATTTCAATGAAAGAGCTTTCACTGTTGGCATTGGTGGCCCTGTTGGTACTGGGTATCTTCTATTTCCCATTTTAACTATTCTATTTTGTTGCTTGCTTCACATTACCATGATAATTTACACCCATCTATTTTTTTTTTTCTCCTTAAAAAAAAAAAAAAACTGAGAAATGATTGATTATAATACTAGTTTATGAACTGCTAATTTTAGGTTCCTTTAAGTTCATGTCTATATTAAGATTCAAATTCTTATGGGTTACTGGGTATAGTGTTAGTTGGTGTTTGTTGGTTTAAGTAGTCAACTTGGTAACTCATTTATTTTCCAAAGTTCTTCCTCAATAATTAGAAAGGGCTGTCCTCTTATCCCTCATCATTCTTTCTGGATAAGTTCAAATGTTTGAGAAGTGTGGCATTCACAATGAAATCAAATACTAACATTGTATTTGTTAGTCTATTCTACGAACCTATTTATCATTCTTATTGGATAAGTTCAAAAGTTTGAGAGTCATTCACAATGAAATCAAATACTAACATTGTAGTTGGTAGTTTATTCCATGAACCGATTTATTTGAGTCATTTTCATTATTATAGTTAATATTTCTTTCAGGCTTCAATGTCTTTTGACACTTGATGATGTGCACTTGTATACAATTTTGAGCTTTGGTTGTTTCTTCCTATCATTGATTTTGACATATTTACCTTGTTAAGTAACATTCTCTTGAAATGTGAACATGGATGATTAAAAGGGAAAATAGAGGTGTATGCTTTTTGATGCCTTCATATAAGATTTTTAATTCCTCCACCCCGTCATTCAAACTTCATGGCTTGATTCCCCTTTTATTTCAATTTATATATTGTGCATTGCTAGCCTGTTAAACTCAATGAACAGGTAATGATGGAGTTCTCTTTCATGCATACAGGAAAACAGCTTTAATGCTTGCTCTCTGTAAATTCTTGCGGGACAAGTACAGTCTTGCTGCAGTAAGTAGAATTTCTAAAAGCTTTGAATTTTTTTCTCAATTATGATTTATTTCTTCAGTGTTAATGAATTTATGGAATTGGAATTGATGATTTCCGCTCACATTTGAGCTATTTAAAAGATCATCAAACAGAAATGCAGCTTTTCTAAGGAAAAATTTAGCACTTAGCTGAACATAACCGAACCAATCAACAGCTGATCCTTAGTGAAAATTAAGAAAGAGAGAGGGGACAGAAGAAAAAAGAAAAAAGGAATGTCACCTTCACTATTTTGAACTGAATAATTGCTTGAAAGTATTTGCAAAATTCCAGCCCTGAGGGTATGAAGCTTTTCTTGAACCTTGCAGGGTAGTTGATGTTTGTAAAGACCTTGAAGCCTATGTGGATCATTTGCCTGAGGAAAGGCTATATATACATAAGATACATTGTAACAATGAGGCTTAACCTAGAGGTTCATGTCTTGAAGTTATAGATAGACATACAGCTCATTCAAAAGAAATCTGCATTATTTTTAGTGGTTCACCGTTCACCTCAGATTGACCTAATCTCATTTCCCTTCATTACTTCCAAACGCATTTATACACATACATTTCATACTGTGTACCTATGTTTAAGCATTTCATTCTTGTATACATGTATATATTTACTAATCCCAAAAATGAATCTTGATTTATTTACACTCTTTCTAGCTTATTATATGTAGATTTGCACTTCCCTCTTTAGCTAGTCAAGAATGGATGCTACGTATTTAACACATTCTCAACTCATTTAGTATCTTGTTTTGAATTGTTTAACATGACTGTGCCCAAAACAATATATAACCATTTGTTTAAATTATATTCTAGAGTCAATATTGAAGCTTGAATTGGAAGCAAGATCTTAGAATTGCTAGGGTAGATTTTGCTTACTTGGCATATCATCTCACTTCCCTTGCTTAATCTTTTTTTTAAACAGTGTATTATTTTAAATTACTTGGTTGCTATTTTTCTGGAGATCTCAAGCACCCGTAAAATACAATTTTCTACCAGTTTTCTGTTTTAACGATTGCAAGAAGTGAATTAAAATGTTTCTTTAATAAAAAAGTCCAACCATTTTGGTTGTTCGATATCAAAGGCTGTCAATTTGATGGCCAGTTCAGTGTAACTGTGTAATAACTGGCAACAGAGAGCCTTGCAAGCGGTACCATCCTGATCTGGAGGAGGTGGTGGGGAAGCTACTGCCTGCTGGTTCAACCGACCATGGAAAAGCTGCTTGCTGACTCCAAGAGAAATACAACTTCCTTTTGAAAATAACCTTATTATTCATACAAAATGATGGATGGTCTAATATAGGAGCTTCATATACATGGGAATATATATACCATTGAACCCATGCTAGACCCTTTGCATGCTCTATGCACACAATCAGTCAACATGTTTTAATAATTTGAAGTGTGATGTTAATAGATGCATTAAAACGGATGGATTAAGAACTATGTAATTATTGCAGGTGACAAATGATATATTCACAAAAGAGGATGGTGAGTTCTTGGTGAAAAATGGAGCACTGCCTGAGGAAAGGATTCGTGCTGTAGAAACTGGGGGCTGCCCACATGCTGCAATTCGTGAAGACATTAGCATTAACCTTGGTCCTCTTGAGGAGCTTTCTAACTTATTCAAAGCAGACATACTTCTTTGTGAATCAGGGGGAGGTACTTTCACAAAAATGATTGATGTGGAATATGTTTTATTTTAAATAGATATGAACTGATATGAAGTTGGCACTTCATAAGTTAAATTGGCAATGATGGTCATATTGGAACCACAAAAACAAAATTTGGAGTTGAGTGGCTTAAAAAATTAATTTGGGAATAAGCAGTTAATTAAGACAAAAATGGCAGTGATGATAAATCTTGGAGTCCTTTATTTTGACATGCAGGGGGCAGGGGGAGGAGTAATAAGAATGGGTCTTACTGGGGAATTAGATATTTCTAAGAAAAAAAAGGTTAGCAGCTTTAAGCACTCTGGATATTCAAAAATAAAAAATAAACGAATAGTTTGTGATCTGTTTGTAGAAAATAGTTACAAAATAAGGATATCATTTATATAATAGATGATATCATGTGGCAACTAGTTTTGACGGTTGGGGTCAGTTGCTCGCAAGTTTTACTGGCTAGAGGCGAGTCCAAAAAGCTTTTCTTTAGAAAGGTTACCTGCGTTATCAAAAAAGAATATATTTACAAAATAAATTTGTAACAAAATTGCTCATATCAAATTGTGTGTAAGTGATTCAATAAAAAAAGTTTTTGATATTCACTTGAATTTGTGTTGTTGCAGATAATTTAGCTGCCAACTTCAGCAGAGAACTGGCTGACTATATCATCTATATATTACTAAAAGCTGAAGCGTAGCATTTAATGTTGCTACGCTCACGTTGAGCCACATCAGCCGCCACGTCATCATTTTTTGTTTTCAATTTTTCTTATATATTTTTTAAAACATTTTCTCATTTAAGGTGACTTAATTATTTAAAAATTAAAATATCTTTTAACCATTATTTTTATTATTAATTTTTCAAAACTCTCCTTTCCTTTTACTTCTTCATCTCCCCACTACTTTCTATCTTAATATCATTCTTTCTCTACCTTTTTATCTTCCTTTATTTTGACTCTTCTTATTCTCAATATCTTACTATAAATTTGACATTTTCTTTTTCATTCTATGCATAGTTTTCTCACACAAAAAAGGTTACTTCTCTCTCTCTCTCTCTCTCTCTCTCTCTCTCTCTCTCTCAATTTGTTTTTCATTTTTTGTTTGATTTTTTTTTATTGCATCAATTCTTTAGGTTGATGAATTTTTGTGTTAATTAGAATTTTACTTTGAGTTGATGTAATTTAGTTTTGTGTTTTAAGTTGTTATCTTCTATATTCTCTTTGATTAAATATTATCCTACTGCATTATACATATAGTGTATAATAATATATTGTTATTATATTACATAGAATGACTTAGATAATTTGATGTTTATTGCTATTGAGAATGAACTTTTTGAATCAAGTCTAAAAAAATATGAACTACTATATATCATTTAGATAAAAACTTTTATCATAGATACATTAATACTTTTTTTGCCACAAATTTAAATCACGCAAGCTTAATAATTTTATATTATGTGTTAGCATTGTCTCTACTTCTTCTTCTTCTTCTTCTCAAAAATATTATGTATCATCTTTAAAGGATGCCAACAATATTGATCTTATGGCAAAAGTTACATAAAATATTGAGAAAAAAATGTTTTATATTACAATCTACTAAAAATGTTTTTTAAATATTTAAATCTTTCTATTTTTCATATCACTGACGTGTTTTACAATTATCACATGTGTTAACTTAAGTCTTAATATCCTTAAGTTGTTTCGGCAAAAAGAAAAAAAAAAGTTGTCACAAAAGAGGAGTTTGTGTAAAGTTTTTTGCAAAATGAAAGTAAACAGTGAAATAATGATTCATGAATTAAAAAAAAAAAAATTATCTATACATATTTATCTTGTGCTGTTGTAACTTTACATATAATTTTGCATTTATATGTTCATTTACTTTAATTTAGATGTTTATAACTTAATAATGAAATCTATAAACAAGGTAAGTAAAACAATCATATTTCTACCATTCAAAAAGTCACAAATTCTTTTTTATGAAAAAGGCATTTTACATTTCCTTGGAATTATTTTTAAATTTTTTTTTATAAAACCTTTGACATGCTACTAACCTAACCACTTCATACATTAAAAATATTTAAGGCTCATTATTATTTCCATTAATATATTATGGATATCTTAATTGATTGAGACCAAACTAGAGAAATGCCTTTCATATTTTCTTGAAAATTCAGAAGGAAAAAAAACCTTTGACATACCACTAACGTAACTATATCTATAACTATTTAAGCCATCCATGATATCTATTTTTTATTGATAACCATAAAATTTACAACTAGCAAGTGAACATACAAAGTAATAAAGAATAAATGAAGGAAGAAAAAAATAAATGAAATCAAACGTCAATTAATAACCGTTATTTGGAAAATAAAAAGGTGGTCTAGAGGAATAAGAAATAAAATAAAGATGGCTATACAAAGGACATTGAAAACTTTATAGTGCAATAAAATCAACCATTACATTCACTTAATTAAATCAATAATCAACAATTAAATATTATAATACAAAATTTAAACTTAAGACTAATCAAACTCTAACTAGGGAAATTATATAAATAAATAAATATATATATATATATAATCATAATCTTCATACACAATAAATAGTTTTACCTCTTATTTAATGTTTATTTTATGCAAATCATTGACCAATAAATATATGATAATGAAAAAAATGTTATAGACAAGATTATGAAAAATATGATGAAACTTTTTTTTTTTTTTAAAACTCTTTATATAAAGTCTAGAGACTAAAATAATATTTTATCTAAAAAATTAACACGCGCAATGCGCGGGTCTGCGACTAGTTTATATAATAGATGTATCTGGTGGTGATAAAATTCCTCGCAAAGGTGGTCCTGGAATCACCCAAGCCGATCTCCTAGTAAGTGCTTTCTTAATTTCATAGCTGTTCCTTTTGTTGTGACATGCACCTACTCTGTCAGTGATCAATATTGTCGACCAATTTTAAATATGAACTACTCAGGTAGTCTGATGAAAATGAGTTGATTCCATTGGATTGCAGGTAATAAACAAGACTGACCTTGCACCAGCAGTTGGAGCTGATTTGACTGTTATGGAGCGTGATGCACTTCAAATGCGTGATGGAGGGCTATTTGTCTTTGCTCAGGTTGGGTTGAGTGCACATTTTATTTGGTTGTCATAAACATTCTATTCAGCATTATATTGGTCCCATGAGCTAATGGGAGCACGATTACATTAATCTTGTGTTTCCATAGAATGTGTATAATGTGAAATGTGATTTAGAAATAAAACAGAAATTAAGAGGGAGACTAATAAAATAGAGATATGACCGATCAGAATGTGCTCGATGGCATTGTTACCTGTCATGGTGCATCTTGACCTGAAAATATGTAAAAATGTGCTCCGTGGCATTGTTTACCTGTCATGGCACAATGTCAGAAAACTTTATTGTGTTTCATGTGCATGATCCTAAGCTTGCAATGGAAGAGGCTTATCTCAAATGTGATAAAATAAAAAATAAAACTCACTGGAAAATGTTAGGCAGGAGTTTGAAATGAGCAATTTTATTTCAACAAATGAGAAGGTCCTTCTATTATATCATTATGTTGGGGTTCTGGACCATTCAAGGATAACTTGTTGGATAGTCATGAGTCTCATGAGTTATGACTTACACAGTAGGTTCCCGCCCCACTGATCATCTATGATGCTGGGAATGTTGCTTCCTCAAATGTCACCCTCTTAGACAGGCAATGTTAATGTAGTCCAAACCTTTATTATCTAACATCTAGCACAATATATGGACTATAGAAGAGAAAACATTGTCTTTCTATTTCGAATTTTTGATGCCCTTGTGTAAATGTCAAAATTTTTGTTGTCCATGATGTATGTATGCAGGTGAAACATGGGGTTGGCGTAGAGGAAATCGTGAACCACGTATTACAGGCTTGCGAGCTAGCAACTGGGAAGAAGCGTCATTGAATTGTCTTTCACCTTGTATTTTGTATCTTATGTCACTCTTGTATTGGATAGCTATTTAAATATCCGTGCCTTCATTTTGCAATAATTTTGACTTTGTTTTCATGCATTCTTCAAATTTGGATACCCAAGTACTAGTTTGAATTCAGGTGTACTGATCAATATCTTTGTCTTGGAAGTTATTACAAAGAGGTCTGTTGTTTGGAGAATGGAGGTCTTTTGTTTGCATTCATATCAATCCTAGAAGAGTAATTCTGAAAACGTTCTATAGTATTAGGAAATCAGCAAGTCACGTGGTTTCAAATCTAAAAACTTAAGTCTGATTGATTGTTCAGCCTATGTGCTAAATGAGTAGGGCAATGATTTGAATGGATTCTAGAGAGATGTGAGGGTTTTTTTTGCATGTTAGGCTAATTTCCCAAACATATGAATTATGTGGCTGATTTTGAAACATTTTTGTTATGTGATAACTTTTGAAACTCTAGTCTCTATAAGACTCAAGTTACAATGTGAAGAACTTGAGTCTTTGAAACTTGAGTTCTACTAAAAAAAAAAAAAAAAATTAAAAAATAAAAAAATAAAAGAAAAATAAAAGAAAAGAAAAGGAAAGTGGTCATATAACAACTTGAGTCTTTGAAACTTGAGTTCTACTAAAAAAAAAAAAAAAAATTAAAAAATAAAAAAATAAAAGAAAAATAAAAGAAAAGAAAAGGAAAGTGGTCATATAACAAAAATGATTCAAAACCAGTCATGTAACTGATATGTTTGGGAAATTAGCCAAACAGGCATAAAAAGTTGAGAAAAATTTTTGTTATGTGAAAACTTTGGAATCTCTAGTCTTTAAGACTTGAGTTCCACTTGAAACTAATAATAATAATAAAACCATCTCATAATTTTCTCCATGGAAAGTGGTCACATAACAAAGCTGAGATAGTTGGTATAATAAGCTGAGATGTGAGTGAGACCCAGGCCAATTTACATTACAAAAACCATCTAGGTGGTCAAATATATATTTCTTTTCTTTGTTCATTTTCACATGGGTGCCACATTCCCTAATTCCCCAGGGTAGACAAATCTCCTACCATTGTTCACTGTCCACATATGTGGCCTTTCAGCAACCCACCATATTATTAAGGGTAGAAATTTAGCCATCAAATTAATGCCTTATCCCCTGCAATCTCTCCCATCTCCACTCTAAATACATATGTATATTCTCACTGTAAGAGACAAGTAGAAACGGAGAAGCACTAAGAGATAAAGAACTAAGATATATATATATATATATGGCTCAATTTCCCCTTCCTTCAAACACTAACTACCTATTTATAGACCACGGAATTCAAATGATAATCAAACATAATTCACAAACAGTTTTGGTTAACAACACAGTAGGTTATATGAGTTTCATTAGTAATTGACAAAGCTGCTAACAGATTCGGATACGGATGACAAATTTTTTTTAAAAAAATGTTAAATACTATTAGTCCTATCCGTTAAATACTATTAGTCATATCCGTCTCTTTCTTGGTACCATTCTTCATTGATGTTTGCATCTGAGTCATGGTTATCATAATAAGGGTCATTGATAGTAAAATAGTGGTCATCTAGAAGGGAATTGAGTAGCTCTCAAGATTCGACACACACACAACCACGCTCACATGCGCACGTGCACGCACACACGCACATATATATATGATGTGGTGGATGGTTACTAGAGTAAGCAATTCAGAAATAATTTCGCTCTAATATTTCTTTCTCTTGTGTTTATATATCATTGATTTTACAACATAGGCCAATTTATTCTTATTACAATTTGTACAAGCATATAGGCCCACTAAAACCCATATCTAAAAGCCCACACACATTATGCATTTTTTATTTATTATTATGGCCCGGCCCACTTTTGCAGAAGAAATTTGTTCTCTAGTTCTTTAGCCACAGAAAGTTTTTTTTTTTTTTAAAAAAAAATCCCCGTTGGCCAGAACCCAGAAGAAGCAGTAGCAGCAAATAAATAAAAAAATTTTCTTTCCTTTGATCAGTAACAAAATAGGTAAATACCCATTAGCATTACAAATTGGGGTTCAAAAGTTTTTTAAGTTTGAAAAGAAAGGAAAAATGGGTGAGGAGAGTGAGAGGAAGAAGACAACAAGGGTGGTGGAATCGCTGGGATGGCTAACGGAATCGACGATCATGCCGAAGAAACAACGTGCCATAGCTGGTGTGGGGCCCTCCTCTATTCTCGAACTCAAGGCTCAACTCTACAAGTCTCAGGACGAGTCCAAGAAAACCAAAGAACTCTCCGGCCCCGACGTCCATTTCCACCGCGCCAAGAAGATCCTCCCCGCCCCCACTCTCTTCTCCGCCAAGAACTCCGGCGTCGATGCTCGCGCTCTCAAGTACCCCTCTCTCTTTTAATTAAATAATTAAAAATTAACATATATATATATATATATATATATATATATATATATGATGTGGTGGATGGTTACTAGAGTAAGCAATTCAGAAATAATTTCGCTCTAATATTTCTTTCTCTTGTCTTTATATATCATTGATTTTACAGCATAGGCCAATTTATTCTTATTACAATTTGTACAAGCATATAGGCCCACTAAAACCCATATCTAAAAGCCCACACACATTATGCATTTTTTATTTATTATTATGGCCCGGCCCACTTTTGCAGAAGAAATTTGTTCTCTAGTTCTTTAGCCACAGAAAGATTTTAATAAAAAAAAAAAAAAAAAATCCCGTTGGCCAGAACCCAGAAGAAGCAGTAGCAGCAAATCAAAAAAAAATTTCTTTCCTTTGATCAGTAACAAAATAGGTAAATACCCATTAGCATTACAAATTGGGGTTCAAAAGTTTTTTAAGTTTGAAAAGAAAGGAAAAATGGGTGAGGATAGTCAGAGGAAGAAGACAACAAGGGTGGTGGAATCGCTGGGATGGCTAACGGAATCGACGATCATGCCGAAGAAACAACGTGCCATAGCTGGTGTGGGGCCCTCCTCTATTCTCGAACTCAAGGCTCAACTCTACAAGTCTCAGGACGAGTCCAAGAAAACCAAAGAACTCTCCGGCCCCGACGTCCATTTCCACCGCGCCAAGAAGATCCTCCCCGCCCCCACTCTCTTCTCCGCCAAGAACTCCGGCGTCGATGCTCGCGCTCTCAAGTACCCCTCTCTCTTTTAATTAAATAATTAAAAATTAGCAATTTTTTAGGTTTAGGGTTCCGGCTCTTTTTTTGGGTGGTAATGATTTTTCAGAAATTGCTCGTGTCGCGGTGTCTTAACCCATGTTGTTGCTAATATTAGTAATAGTAATCAGACTGAGATTTTGGGATTTTTATAGATTTAATTGCTTTGTATGAACTTATATTATTGATCATTAGGTTTATCAAAGGAGATAATATTTATCTATGCTTCCAGTTTTTGCTTTACATTCATTGGGATGATTGATAGTAAAACAATTATAATTTGCTTATTTTCACTATAAAATAAGGAGATTACAATAGTAGCACAAAGCCACTCTCACAATACCCAAATCCACACGCAGCACAGTGCTGTCTTTTTATGTATAGATGTACTGGTTTCGTGTTTAGGGCCTAGGTTGAATAATTTTGTTGTATTGAAATCCAGGGACAAACTTGAGCTGAAAGCAGTTAATGACGGATCAGTCAGCTATGCGGCGTTAGAGAAGAAGGCCGAATTATATGAGAAGCTAGCGAGGGGAGAGCTGTCTGATGAGGAAGAAAAGGAGAAATATTGTGTGGATTTCTTCCGCAAGAACGTTGAGCAGGATGAGTCAGAACAACCTCGGGACCAAGATGCTTCTTCTGCCACAGTACCGCCTGAAAGTGAAGATGGTGAGAATGATGCTTCTTCTTGGTTTAAGACAAAACCTTTGGGGCTTGGCCGAGTAGCTGCGACACTGGACAATGACGAACACAAGCGTTTTGTAAGGTAAGGGTTTTAATTCTTTCTGGTTCAGTACACAGAGTTTGTTATGTTGAAATACTTTTAATAATAAATGATAAAACAAGGTCAAAGATTTTAATTAGCTTGTAAATGGTTGATTGGGGCTGGGGTTTTAGCAATTCAAATCAGTGTATTCAGATGCAACTTGTTTGTTCAGGTTTGGTTGTGCAAACTAGTCCCTCCATACCAAATTGTTTGTCTACTCAAAAAAATCCAACCCTTTTTAGGGGACATCATCTAGTGCATTATTTTTAAGTAGAATCTTACCAATTTTCAAAATTATCCTTCTTAATTTAAATTCGAACTAACAAATGGAAAATGAATATTGACTTTTAAAATAAAGTCATGGTTAAGAAAGTGATGGGGAATGTAACTGGCAGTTCCCTTTGAAGACTTATAAGAGGTGAGTGAAGGCTAGTTTGAGTGCTGAAGCATTAATTTGGGGTGTTTTGCATGATGGAGAACTCTATTGGGACCTTTCTTAGTCTAAATTAAATTGAGTTTACTAATGCACTTTATTTGACTGTTTATGTAGATTAGAAAGTTGCTGGGCTAGTTTTAAGTGAGTTTTCCTGAGTTCTAGAATGGGATGTTCCAAGGGCGCTTGAGTCTTATTTTATGTTTGACTCCTTTTTCAATATGGTTTAGAGGTTCTCAATTACTTTTCTTTATTATTAGGAGCTGAAATATTTCTTGGAAAAGATTATTTAGGCATCCTAGACTCCTAGTCTTGTTGGGAAAGGTTCTGGCAATAACCTATCTACTGTGTGATGCTTAGGGTTTATCTTTCTTTGTTTCTGGTTCCATTCACTGTGTGACACCAAATTACCATCAGATTCATTCAAAATCCAGTTTTTTATTAGTTGGCCCTATCTAAACTCTTAAATCCCAGACACTATTCAAGAACCCTTCAAGATCTCATCAAGATATCTAATTCAGTGTTGAATTTATAAAGATCCTACATCAAAATTGGTGCCCACTAAAGTTTCTTTTCTGTGAAAAAAGTTATGAACATTGTGTTTATTGACTTTTCAAAAGGGACTATTTTTTATCCCAATATAGGGCAGAGGGAGTATCAATCACTTTGTGACTGGACATTTTAATTTATTTGAAACCTTCGTTTTCAACTAAGAGAGAGAGCATTGTTATTGTTATCTTCCAGTGCTTCTTACTATTCATAAGAACTTTGGGTTCTTAAACATTTAACCCCTATAATTTAATTCTGGCTATTAATTTTTATTTTTTTACCTCCTCCTCATTTAGATTGCATTATTACAATTGATTAGTCAGGATTGACCTAGGTTCAGCTGTTGAACTTCTTTGCTAATTTGGTTGTGGTTGCTGTTGTTTACTCATTGAAATTGCATTATTGTGTCTGACAAGTCAGGGTTAGCCTAGGTTCAGGTGTTGAACTTCATTGCTAAGAACGAGTTGCTTATGGTACATGGAATTTAGGCAAAATCCAGTCATAAAGCAAAAGGTCTTTTATTTTTGTAAATGGCTAAATGCGCAATCAAGTAGAACATAAATTCTCGATGAAAACAGCTAAGTAATGTTCAGTTGCTAATTGTATATGTTCTTTGGGTTGTTTCTGGCCTTTGGTGTTTGAACTTTATCTCTCCTGAGTCCCATTGCATCATTTTGTTATTAGAAACTGCTACCTGTGTGTCATATCACTACGGCAAATAATTTTTGTGATTGTGGCTTTCCATAGGGAAGTTCATGAAGAAGTAAATCAAGCAAGAGAAAAGGCTTCTGAGCTCAAATTGCGCAGGCAAGAGCAAGCAGCAACTCGCCGGGAGAAACTGAGACAGGCTTATTTAAAGAAACGGCTAGAGAATTTAAAAGCTGCATCCAATGCAGAACAGACATGATCAACCTAAGGCAAGGATCATATTGTTTTGTTAGTTGCTATTGACTTAACCAGGTCAAGGTGCTTGGTCCTTACATTCATCTCATGGTGAAATGGAATTCACTTCATCCTTCAATGTATTTTTTACTCGTTACTTTTTTATCTGTGTACAGTAAGGTTGTTTACGGTATAAATTATATGATAATGTTCACTTATCTGAACGCACATTGTGCCGTCCTTTTAGGCTTTTAAACGACCTCTGCCATCCAAAAATAGAAGAAAAATAAAAAGTTAGGTCATTTTTGTAACTATTTTTGTTTTTATGTTTACATTTACTTGTTTTTAAGGGAAAAAACAATTATTTATTATTTATTTTTTGTGTTTTGTGTTTTCAAAGTGAAAAACACGTTTGGTTAGTTAAAAAGAAAAAAAAAAGTTTCTAAAATCAAAATAACAGAAAATTTGTTTAGTTACTGTTTTTGAAAGGCTATAAATTTTTTGGAAGTATTTACAGCATTTTGTCTATTCATTCTAATTCAGAAATATTTTTGCTTCAAAGTGTTTAAAATGAATATACCTAGAGTAATTATAAAATTAAATGCTTTGTATGTAGCATTCAACTCATAGCTTGAAACTTTAATCATAACAAAACTTGAACTGTATCAATGAAAGTTTGGTAATTAAGTGAGAAAATTAGGCTTTTAAAGGTTATAAAAGATGATTAATGATTAAAGCTTATAATGATTCATTAATAATGCCTATTGTTTGCAAACATCAATCCTGCGTCTTGCAATATGATCCCAGTCGTTGGATCACATCACTTTTGCTTGGTAGTTCATCATTCTACTAAAAGACTTTCACTCTCACTTATTTAAATTTGTTGATTGACTCAGTTTATTTTTTATTTTTTAAAAAGAAAAAAATAAAAGAGAGTCATGTAAGTATAGTCAGAAGAGAGACGCTGTTTAATTTCAAAAGAGAGCAACTGAAATCTCTTCTCTCTCTTAACTACATCTTATCGGCGATGTTAGCATAGTCAGAAGAGAGACGCCGTTTAATTTCAAAAGAGAGCAACTAAAATCTCTTCTCTCTCTTGACTACATTTTATCGGCGACATCGTCTTCTCCCTTAATCAAAGTCATGGTGGGTTTTAAAAGAGGGGTTTTGAGTGATTGTGCTGCGATTCAAATGAATTCTTTGTTCCTGTTGGCCAAAAAGGTTTTATTATAATCAATAGGAAGAGATCGGATCAGATTACAACAAAATTTTAATAAAACAGAAAGAGATCAAAGAAAGATAGTCAAGAACAAGCCGAATACTAAGAGACACGTTTTTAGCTCATTTAATTTTGTCTTTCTTCTTTGCACGTTTACTGCTTATAGATGGTCCATATCAGCGCATATAAGCTCTACAATGCTGAAATGCAGCATTATAAACTCTGTTTACAGAACAGAGTGCAACTTAAAGTCCTTAGGGGTTAAAAGTGAGATCCAGAAGAGTTAAAATGAAAACTCTAAGCATACCCTCATTAGCCATTTGAGTAAACTCCGAGCCTACCTTCATTGTATATGTAAACTCTGAGCATACCTTCATTAGCCATTTGAGTAACCATCGGTGAGTAGCCGTTTGGATACTGATGAAAGTTGGGCGTCTGTGTTTTTTTTTTTTTTTTGAGAAGCACGTTTCAGCTTTCCAATGGGTTCCGTGCACTGTTTACAAGACTCACAAACCTATTTTTTCAACAAAACTTTCATTAAAATAGGGATCATGCACTATTCACACATTTAAAAATTATTTTATTACAGTGTTTTCAATTTTCAGCAAAATAAGCGATATCCAAACACACCCCAAGTAAGAACCAAAAACTGTGTTCTATTTTGATAAAATGAAAAACAAACATCATTTTCACCCTAACCTCAAGTGCCTTTTTCCTTTTTTTAATTTTTATTTATTTTATGATAAACTGAGTCAACAAATATAAATTGGTGGGAGTTTTTTCTAGTGAAATGATGGACCACCAAGCAAAAGTGACGTTGCCCATCATGAGTGTATAATTTCTCTTGTAGTTGCCATAGCTTCAACAATTTAATAAGTTAAGTCTTTTTTTTTTTTTAAGAGAATTTCAACTATGGTATCCGCTCCTGATGATAGCTCTTTATCATCAGACTAAGACACCAATTAGTTTTTGGTATAGACGAGAATTGAATCCTAAATCTCTTATTTAACCATCAAAGATTTTACCAGTTAAACTAACTAGAATCAAGGAAGTGAATTTCGTACCGTTCTGGCCGGTACAGCCGGTATATACCGTACCGGCCAGTAAACCGGTACAGATACACCCCTTATTTCGTACCGAAAAAAATACCGAACGTACCGGTCGCGTACCGGCCGTACTGGCGAAATTCGGCTGTTCCGGCCGGTAAATGCATACCGGACCGAAACAAGAAAAGGAAGAAGAAAAAAAATTTGAATTTTCACTCAATAATCAAAACGAACAACAGAACTATTCTTGATCTTTTCTCTCAAAGATCACCAAACTCAGTCTCAATCAAAATACAAACTCAAATCACAATTTTAAAACTAATCAAATTAGAACCAAAAAAAAAAAAAAAAAGCAAAGCTGACCCATCTGAGCCTCGGTGGGGAGGAGGATATGCGGTGGTGGAAGAAGGACAAGCGGACGATCTTCATGTGTGAAGAGAGAGCTCCAACCAAAGTGCTGCTAAGTGCTCCAGCCGAAGTGAAGAAAAGAAAAAAATGAAAAGTGCTCCCAGAGCTCCAGCCGAAGAAGAAAAGAAAAGGAGAAGAAAAGAAAAAAAGGTAAAAGAAAAGAGGGCTCCAAAAAGTGCTAGAAAAGATAAAGATAAAGGGAAAGTGTGGTGGAGAAAAAAGAGGAAAAAATAAAATAAAATAAACATGTGGAACATTTAAAGCACCCATTTTTAAGCCCTCTTTTAGTTCACGTGTGAAAGCAAAAAGGCTTAGTATTCTAAATTTAACTTGATTTTTAATTCTTTTTATAGATATAGATGTATAGACTTGGGCTTGGACTTGGGCTTGTGTGGAATTTAAGAATACAAATTAGTCTAATTTATGAATTTATATATAATATATATATATACGGTAAATCCAAAACGGTACACCGGTATTGACCGGTATCCGAAATATATCGTACCACTGGTCAAACCGGTACAGTCTCCGGTATGGTATTGACTCCCTTGACTAGAACCCACAAATGAATAATAAGTTAAGTCAATAGTTTGTGATTGCTCTCCCTAATTATTTCTATATTCATTGTCAACGATAATTATTTCTAATTATTAACTCAAACAAAAATCAAACCAAATTATAGGAGGGAGAGAGACTACTTGTGTTGGAGAACTAAAAAATACAACACCAATACATATTAACCCAAAATAGAGTTTTGAAAAACACATTGATTCATCAACCAAAAGTAGAATTACAAGGAAGAATATAAAATAAGAAGAGAAAAGAATCACTTTTCCAAGAGAGAATATGACAAAGCATAAAATAATTNAAAAAAAAAAATTAAAAAAAAAAAAAAAAAACTTGTAGAATAAAATTGTAAAACTTTATGCATTTACATGTGTGTGTGTGTGTGTGTTTTTTTTTAGTCAACATATGGAGTTCTATTTTTATTAGATTTTGTATAGTTTAAGTTTCTAAATGGTTACCTTGAAAAAAAATTCTGTAAACCGTCATTGGATCAAAATACTACACTGATGTGGCTCTAGAGGAACAATGCAACAAACAACAAATATTTCACTTTAGTTTTTAAATATTAATATTTTATTATAGTATTATGGGTTGGTATTGAGGGAAAATCTAATCTACCAACAAGTCTAATGTGGACTATTGCATAAGGTTTATTGTTATAAGAGGTCCATACTCCTCTAGGATCTAGATGTGTCTTTTGTAACCATAGTAGGTACTAAGTATATGTTTGGATTGCACTGAAAACAGTATATATGTGTGTATGCATTTTTTTGTGTGGGTCCTGTGCACTGTTTACAAAACCCGTAAGTACGGATTTCAACAAATTTTTCTTTAAAACTGAGTCTTACGGCACTATTTATACATTTAAAAATTATTTTATTATAATGTTTTCAGTTTTTAATTTTCAACAATAAACAATATCTAAAGAGACCCTAATAAAGCTCGATATGCAGAAAGATTTTAAGGTACAATGAAATCGGAGCATTGTACCACAATATTGAGACGCGACGTGGTTTCATGCGTGAAAGAGATTAAAAAAAAACATGCCCATGTGGACCGCGTGCTTTTCCATTTGGAGTGGGATCACCTTGTCTTAAGAACTCAACTTCACCTAGCTTGGACTAATTCAGATTGCGTGTAAATGCAATACTTACATATTGGACGAATTCTGTCCATTCAGATCAGCCATCCCAACTGAAAACCTAAAAAGAAAGGTTTTTCTAAAAAAAAATTAAGTTAATTAAAAAAAAAAAAAAAAGCAATCAAGGAGTAAATTTTTTAAATTAAGTTTTTTTTCACCACTATCCACAAGTATTACACCGGCTGCAATCATTTCATCTTAGAAATTGCACCTTATCTTAGTCCACTTTGGACAAGGGAGTATTTTCCAGTTACGTATTTATGAGATTAATTATATGTATTATGGGTTTCTCAACAGAAAAAGGCTATATGTATTATGGTTTTTAAAACTGTGATGGTTAAAGAATCGAAATTTAGTCTGATTTCTGATTTTTATTTAACCGATCAATTTAGTACTCAATTTTTATTGAACTGTCCAGTTCAATTTTTAAAACAGTGCTTAATTAGTATCACTTGGAGGTGGAATGACAGTGTTCAAAATCTAATTCTATCAAGTTTGTTTGTAATTTGCTTATTTTGTTGAAATTGAAAATTTTTTACTGAAAATATTATAAATAAAGGTAAAAATTAGTTAAAATAATACAATAGTGGTGTCTATGAATAGCATCAAAGAGTGCAATAAAACCGATAAATAGTAATAAAAATAAACTGAATAGTAAAATAAAATAGCAAAATTAAACCATGTCAAACACACTTAATTTGCGTAGGACTTTTTTTTTTTAATCAACCAATTAAAGGTGCTTTTTGTCCTTTTAGTTTTATTATTTATATTATTTGTCATCTCAACCCCTAATGGCCAAGAATCTCTCTATTTTATTTGCGTATGGCCTCTTCTTCTTCTTTTTTCTTTTTTTTTTTCTTTTTTTAAATCAACCAATTATTGGTGCTTTTTGTCCTTTTAGTTTTATTTTCTATATCATTTGTCATCTCAACCCCTAATGACCGTGTACGACAAGAAGAGGACTGTCCTCGTATCGTGATCACATGCGCGATATAGATACGCTTGAGTAATGAGTAAATTTTATAAGCATAAAGAAATTGTGACTCTTTTTTTTTTCCTTACTTGTTGAGATGGGAATTGATAAATGACAAATTTTACATGCACTTTCATACCATTTTAACTATACATTAACTATAACTTATTACCACAGTACTTATGGAAAATAAATATGAATTTTATTCTTGTCTATGATCATTATATACACACACTTGAGAGTGCAATAGATCATGCACATTTGTATTTATGTTTATAGGTGGCAGAGGACTAGGTTAAAGAATGATTTATTATTTTATGTAATGGTTACATGTAATATCTCTTTCACATGAAAAAGACTATGTGTATGAAATCTACTCTCAAATAAAAGAATATATAAGTGTTACACAAAATACACCCTCCCATGTGAGAAGGAGTTTTATATTTAAGAAAATGTCACATAATAAAGTATGAGCAAACATGAAAATAAGAAAATAAGAAAGAAAGTATCAAAGGATAAAGGGTGGTCTGAGTCCCAAACTAAAATAAATGGTGTAATTGTGTGTGTTAGGTGTACATCAGAATATCTCTTAGACCTCCCAATCCAGTCTCAATCTCATTAAATAAAAACAGAATTCCATATTATTTTCTTTTGGTTTCAATAATCTCCCCCTCAAATCGAAACCTGCAACCCTATTGGTTCAAACCCAAAAATCAGACAATTTGCCCTAAAATCAACATCAACTTCACAATCCTCCAAAAATCCATCCAAGGAATCACCCCCACTTCCATGAAACCTCGCATTTTCCTTTTTCCTTTTTGCATTATATATCATATTTGAACCAAACCACACAAATTGGAATCCATTCTCAAACAAGACACGTACTCTTGTCACTTACCATACAAAAAGAAACCACTTGTGAATGACGTGGAAAATGACTCCCCACCCACTCTCTTTGCTTTATTCCCACACATAAATCCCCCATGTAATCTTTCAACAAAAAGTTAGCAATAGAGAGAGAAGCAAAATTGAACAAGAAGAAGAAGAAGAGGAAGAAGAACCATTTCCCATTCTCATTGCATGAGAAAAAACCCCCCACCAAAATGGATAACCAAAATTCAGCTGAATTCCATTGCCATATTCCTTCTCAACCACTAGAGTCCAAGAAAATCGATCGCCCTTATTATAACAATGAAACTGAACAAGAAAGCCCTTCCTATGATAATGATGGTGATGATAACAAGGTTACACAAGGCTCATCTTCAAAAACCAGTCACTTTGACAACAAGGAAACTGCATTGCAAGGCCTGCCTTCGAGTCTAGTAGATGTTGGCAAAGAACAGAAGAGCTCTATGGCCATGGCCATGCCAGAAGATAGTGCACGTGAGAGGCTGAAGAGGCATAGAGTTGAGGTGGCTGGTCAGGTTTGGATTCCAGATATATGGGGTCAGGAAGAGCTTTTGAAGGATTGGACAGATTGTTCTGCTTTTGATGCTTCTTTAGTCCCTAATGGAATCATGTCAGCTCGTGCAGCTTTGGCTGATGAGGGAAGGAGAGCAACTTCTAGCGGAATAAGAATAGAAAACAGTTGTTGAATTTTTTTTGTTTTTGTAAGATGTTTTATCATTATTGTTTTCAATCACAGTTACGCACGTATCTTAATCTTTTTTGATACTGAAGAAAACATATGTGAATGGTTTCCTGGCTTTGAGTTTGAGGTTCATAGATTGCAGCAAAATATTGGTGATTTTCCTTGTTCTTCTTCCTGTTCTCTAGGTCTAGGTGTGATTCTACAAATAAGACTTTTAATTATTGGGAAAAAAAAAACCATAATAAATAGAAACTTCTGATTTTTTTTGCTTTTTGATATTCGTTTTGAAAGAAAATGATTTGGATTTTTTGAATCTGTAGTTTAAATTATGACTTGAGATCTAGCGCGAAATGATAGATTTTTTTTATTCTTTTATAAAGAAATTTATGAAGAGATCTAAATTTTATTAATATGTGAATTTGAAATAAAATTCCGGAATATCATGTGTTTTTCTTAGGGAAAAATCCAAAAGTTATATCATTGTGTTGTTAAATTTATATCAAGCAAAAGAATCTGCGTTTTCTTTACCATATATGCAATTCCATAATATTATAACTGTTTTCCTTTGATCAAAATCTCCAAAAATTATCATATGTTGGTTAAATTTATATTGGATTTACTTGATAAATCCAGGAGTTTCAATTCTGCAAATCCAAACTCAGGATGAGGATTTTGAAAAGTATGAAGAGTGCAACACGTTTCTCTATCGCCATTCCTTCTTTTAGTAGGTCATCTTGAATCTTGAATGTTTAGCGAATCAATCATAATTAGTCGAACGGTTCAAGGCTTATCTTTCTATTCCCTTTTCTGGTTGTAGCTGATCTTACTGTTCCCTTTCCAGTCGCCAGTCATTGATCGAAAAAGCCTGTAAATTCCATTTCCCTCCTCCCTCACCTCTCCAGAAACTATGCATGGGGTGTGGTCCAGGATAATTGAAGAGTAGTTGTGACTTTTGAGAGTTGTAGAAGTGATTAGAAATTTAGAACTATCAGCTAGAGCACATGTATCTAACTGAACCTAATTTTAGTCAGTAAATTAATGCCCAATCTCTGTAGTTGACTCAGCAATGTAGATTATTTTATTAAGGCTCATACTNGTCAATAAAAATTTCACACTTCCATTTTAAAAGACCTATGAGAGAACCTCTGTGCAGGTGTTAGTGTAAGTGGATAAACATTAATGTTGTCATCAAGATGTTAATTTTAAACTCATTCCTCCAACTGACATGACTTCCAACAAAATAAATTGACAAAGAAAGTTCCCTGTTGCTCATCTCTACAAAGGACATATGTTTCATTCTAGAAAATTAATTTAAATAAGAATATCACTTGCAGGTACAGTTTTTCATGTTCTAATAATTGACACTAATCTCTATTATTGATTTTTTATATATATATATATATAAATATTAAAAAATATATAAAAAAAAACACATTATATGTATGTCTCAGACATATCCACAAGGGGTTCTATACATGGACCTTCCAAGAAATCATAAAGTTTTTGCAGGGATACTAACATAAACATCCCAAACAATTTTTGATTAGTAAGTTACACAAGCACCCAATGAATCGTGAACCCACGACCTACCCTCCACTTTACTCTTAACAAGGAAAGGAGATTCAATTTGAGCTTGAGCTCATTGGCATAAACACCCCCAATGAAGGGGGGGCGGGAAATAAATATTCAGATCACATAATCTAGAGGATCTTCTCCCCTAAAAATATAAAAATAATAATCCTCAGCACACATGGAGGCTAATATGTATCAGGACAGTGGAGATCAATGCCCATTAATTATATCCATTTCAGAAACAATGATGATAATGTGGCATTGTCAGTAATAATGTCAATAAATAATAGCATGTAATGAAAAAGGTGAAGGGATATTATTGAATACCAAACCATCTTTGTCCTCCACAAAAAATCGTATGGCGTCATCAGCTGCTCCACTTGCAATAATACCCTCACTGTCATATTCACAAAGAGAATATAATTAACTCATGGTGGGACAACTTTTTTTTGAAAAATAAACAAATAAAAGGAAAGAGTACGACTGCCTCATGTAGGAAAGAACAACTTTTGTTAAGTTCACTCAAACCCCACTCCACATACACACACATATAATGTATGGGCATACAAATATATGTACTTATGTATGTATGTAGCATTGTACATATTTTGATTGAATAAGATGAATGTAACCAAACCAAATTGAGGGCTAAGTCAATACAACAGTCCCCCCACCCCCCCTCTTTTATATGAAAGAATGTTAGCTAAAGTTAACTTGAGTATTATATAATATCTAATCTTTCTTATATGCTATTTGAACTCTTAAGAGGCCAAACAATTGTGATGGTGGATAGGATGATGGTGATAAGTTAATATCCTTCAACACAAAAATCAAGCTTTTCAGACCAAGCATATGACTAGCCCTCAAGTTTAGCATTTGAGTTTAGGAATGGTATAAACACTATTTGATGTCTTAATGACGCAAGTGTAGAAACAAACGCTTTCCTTAGCCTCTCCTTATTCCCTTTTTCTTGTGTTTGTGTATGTGTTTTGTGGGTGAGGTGGGGGTTGAGTCAGCAGAAAACATGTGCAGTCACACCCATACTATCATGGCAGAGTATATAGACAATTTACTATTTACGATTTCTGTGGAGCCGTTTGTAATGCTAATTTAACATTAAAAGGGTGAGCAGATGGGGTTTAAATCTGACAAAGGTTACAAAAATAGAAGTAAATAGACCCACAAATGGGACAATTTTTTTTCTTGTAATTACTTCAACTGTCACTACCATTTTTTTATATAAGTAAAACAATTATCAGTGAAGTTCAACTGTCACTACCTTGACCAATGAACTGAGAAAATTGTTCGATCATGATAACCTGTGATAGTGAAGAGATGTCTCCTGAAAACCCAAAAGGAGGAACCTTGTATTAGTGTTCAAATAAGCAGTCAGATATAAAAGTGTAAAAGACTTGGCAATAAGCACCGCTTTATCAAATAATACAGAATAAATAAATTTACTTCAACTCCTTTGTGATGTATGACATAGTTAATGGAGCAGTTATTATGCAAACAGCATTACGACATTGCATAATTTCTGTTCAACAGTAGATAACTCGTCCCTATGGAAAAGCATCAAGATAATATTGATTATGCTATTTTTGTATATAATTTTGGAAAAAAATGAAACAAACATTATCAGATGAAAACATCTCCTCTAGGCCTCACAGTAAAATCTTGAAATCCTGAATAACTCACTAATATCCCAAACCATGTATATAATTGCAGATTTTTTTTTCTTTTAAGCAAATAATGTATTTATTTATAAAAGCACTAATGGGATGCAACTCAAGTACAGAGGAAGTATACAAGAGAACATAAATAATTATACAGTTAATACAACTGAGTATTATGAATAAATCCAGCATAAGCCATATCCTTCTTTCTTGTTTCCTTTACAAGCATTGATTTTCTTACTCTTGAAAGTATAAACTTGTAAGAAATATATTATACTCAGCAAACATCAAATTTGTTCATAATAATAGTGACGGTGGAACATCCTCATCCCCCAGTGGCGTGTGTGTGGACAGCCTAGGGGAGAGTGGGGGATGTCACACCCATGCACATCTGTGTGTTTGTGAAGTTCAGAACAACCTAGCTTCAAAATACTAGGTTTTTCCTATCACAGACGAGAAGAAAATAAATCCAATCACACCTAGACATAATATTAGTATCAAAAGGCAACATGGTGGAAGGGATGGAGATTCAGATTCATATATAACAAGTGAATTCCTAGAGAAAATTGGTTTTACACATGCTCTCTAGTCCCTGCTTCATTGCTTGGTGCTAACAGAAAGTCCATCAAATATATCTTATATTTAAGAATAGAAGGAGCTGAAGGCCTCCACAAACTGTTGGAAATACATACACACATACCCTGTACCCTCCCATTAATAGAATATCTCAAACAGTATTGTAGAAGTTCCTAAATGTGCAACACCAAACGCAAATTCTGCCGCCCCCAACAAAAAAAAAAAATAGCTAATACATATAAGGGTAGCATAGTCCTCACCAAGGAGCATAGCCATCAGCAGATTGCATACTTGTGCTGTCCATTTCCCATATCTTTAGAGTAAGATCATCACTGCAAAAATAGCGCATTACCATTTCAATTTATCTTGCCACTATAATTTAAACAACATATTTTCCCACCAATGCCAGACACATCTCTATTATTTCACCTACCTACATGTGACCATTTTATCTCCGGTTTTGTTGAAAGAAAGTGCCCAAACCGTCGAAGAATGACCACTGACATATCATTAAAACATCATTAACACTCTTACATATATATATTTGCACTCAGACAAAAATACGCTATTACACAAAGAGGTTAAGGATTCAAATGTAGATTACTTGTTAGGTTCACCTAAAGTCTGAACACACTGCCAATCATCATCATCATCTGCCCAAACCTACGAGTTATTGATCAAATCGACACGGAATCAAAAACTGAATATTCTTCACAAAATAGGCAATTCATAGACACACAAAAAAGCAGAAACACTTTACCTTAACAGTGTTATCATAGCTACAAGAGAACAAAACATCCAATGTAGGATGCCACAGAACCATCTTAACATCCTGTGAATGTCCTTGCAAAACCGAAACACACTCGTACTCGTTCCCCGGCTGCACTTCCCAAATCCAAACCGACTTATCCCGGCCACACGTGGCGAGCAGCGTCCCGGACGCGTTCCAAGACACGCTTTTCACCTCATTCTCATGACCCTAAAAACGCTAGTTAATGTACACAATTTACACAACCAATGTACAAAGTTTTTTTTTAATTATTATTATTACCTCTAATGTGGAAACACATTCGAAATCGCCACCAACGTTTTCCCAAATTGAAGTGGTGGCATCGAAGCTAGCAACGGCTAGTGATTTTCCTGATGGAGACCAAGAGCAAGATCGGACGGTTCTCGTGTGCGTGTCTTCTAAAACTGCCTGATTAAATTATCGAGTTTGATAAAAAGAGTTAGTTTTAGTGTTTGTGTGTGTGGGTGGGGGTGTGTTTGGTTACGGAGATAAGGAAATACTACCAACCTTGCAGTTCCAAGAGGAATGGGAAGAAGAGGAAGAAGAGGGAGAAGGATTTTGTTCCCAGATTCGAACGGTTTTGTCGCCGCTGCAAGAGGCGAAGACGAGAGGGGTTTCGGCGGTGCCGGTGGCCGGGTTCCAAGCGAGGCTCCACACTCTGTCGGTGTGGCCTTCGAGAGTTTGGAGTAGTTTCAGCTCGCAAGCTCCTTCGTAAAACTCCATTGAGAGTGAGTGATAAGTCTGTGAAGAGTGTGTGAAAAAGAAGTTTTTGAGATTTGGGGGTTTGGGGGAAAACTTTTTTCCGGAAATTTGTTTTTCTTCGGTTTGTTTTGTTTGTGTGCGGTGCCGTGCTGAGTGGTGAGGACGAGGACGAGGACGAGGACGTGTTGATTTGGTGGTGGGGTTTGGCACGCGCGGTGACGCGTCGGAAGTTTAGGGTTGGAGAAGCGTGGTGCACTCGTGTCGTGTTTATATATGTTTGTTGTTTGAGTTCTTTTTATTGAGTTGGTGGCTGCTTTCTTTTTGCCTTTCTTCTCGTAGGCCCATGTTCAGGCGAAATTTGCGGAGTAGTTTTTTAGAAAAAAATTTGGTGCATAGCATGAGTTTGGGTTGAAGCTCGAATTTGACAAACTCGAATTTCAAATAGTGTGCAACAATATTGAATGAAACTCGAGTTTGTCAAACTCGAGTTCTAGTCCAAACTCGAGTTTTCCAAACTTAAGTTCCAAAAATAATCTAACTTACAAAATAGTTTCATCTATGTGTTGCTTTTCTGAAATTTTTCTAAAATCATGCTAATGATCCTGGAAAATCAGTGGGTTGAAAATCTTCAAGTTTCGACAATCTTGAAGGTTAAGTCCTGAAAAACCAAATTTAATCAGAGAAAAGACCGGTGGAGGCCAGTCTATGGTCCTCCGATGATGAAGTTAGTGTGGCTGGAATAGAGAGAAAAATATTTCTAAGACTTTCTTCTTCTTCTATAAAAGAAATCCGAATCCCTTACCTCTACGTAGAGAAGTGTTTATATAGTGCACATGGAACGGTTATTTGCTCTGATAACCATTCCTATTGTCGAGGAATTCACCAAAGTCGGAGGTAACTTCCATAACTTCCATGGAAGTTACTTTATCTGGACCGGTGCTTTATCACGAACAAAGGAGGTTTCGGTTCATAGGTAAGATCCAAGTTTAAGTTCAAAATATTTGGCTCGTCCGTCCTTGATTAAGGACGGACGTGCCTTGGCTTGAACTATGCTTGCCCCGTCCGTCCTTTGGGATGGACGAGCCTCGTCCGTCCCCAATTTATGACAAACGAGGCTTGATGGGTACGGACGAGGTAATTTTGTTGCACCCTTCCTTCGTTCTTTTTCTTAGGACGAACCATATGGACAACTTTGGAGGTCACATTTTATAGCATCATCAGTTGCCCCCTTGTCCATGGGTTGTTCAAAGAGATGTAAGACGTGTGTTGGGTTGCAGATTGGTGTGCCACGTGTCATGAATTCGTTGGTGAAAAAATCTCGACGATTGATCTAACCGAAGAGTATGCCACATGTCTCTTGCTGATTTGGTTACATCGCTTCAGATGCCTGAGTTTTTTCCCTATAAATAGTGGAATACCTTCGGTACCCTCTTCATTTCTGAAATTCCTCCCCTTGTCCTTCCTCGTCCTAGATACTCATCTAGAAGCTTCTCGCGTCTATAGCTTTCCTTCGTCCTAGATACAGGTATTTCTCTTTTTCTCGTCCTTAGTTTTCCTGTTAAGATGGTTGACATTGTACTTTCCTCGTCTAGCGATAGTGTAGATAAGGCTATAAATGAGTATAATGATGAGAGTAGCTATGACAGTTCTAGTAGTAATAGTGATAGTAGTGGGGGAAATACCACGGACGAGGAGTATGTCTCTGGCGTCCCTGGGCTTCCTATAGAGGTTATACAGGAACAGCTTAGGAAGGCCTCAGGGTCTCAAGCTGGAACCTCGTCCACTGCCCCTCGTTCTGGTCCTTTGGACGAGGAGGAGGTCACTGTTTATAGTTGTGCAATAGATATCCCTTCTAGGATGGACGAGCAGAGACTAAAAAACCTTAGGGAGTGGTACCAAATTCTAGATGAGTTTAACCCTAGGTTGCCCGTCCGAGGAGAATGGTGTTGCAACCCTTACTTTGGGATTGGCGTCTATAAGGCTTACCTCTTGGGGGGTTTAAGATTCCCTTTAAACGCCTTTACTAGGGAGTTGTTGGTTAGGTTAGGTTTAGGAATATACCAATTCAACCCAAATGCATGGAGACTAATCATCTCAATGCAAATTTTATGGGGTGAAGTTTTTGGAAAGGACCGTCCTCTTACTGTGGACGAGTTCCTTTATTGTTACAAACCTTCAGAGATACATCAATCCCCTGGCTTCCATCAATTCACAGCCAGGGGTAAAGATTGTAGGTTGATCAAGTCCCTAGCCTCGTCTGACAGAAAATGGAAGACGGAATTTTTCTTCGTCTCTGGCTTCTGGGCTGGGAACCCTGTAGACGTTGGCCGGGACTCGTTTGGTCGTTATACCGGGGACCTAGGAAACCTTCGTCCTGAGGGTAAGTTGCTCCCCTTTTTCCTTTGATTTTTCCCTTTACTTCTTTTAATATTAACGATTAATTAAAAGAAATTTACTTCTTTCATTTCAGCTGTTGAACGTCCGTCTTTAAGCAAATTTTTCCGTGACCGCATCCACAGGGCTCGTCTTCACACGGATAGGGACTTCCATTCTTTGGTCTCACTTAGACGGCTTGCCAAGTGAGGGTTGGGCCCTAATCCATCTGACGAAGCAATTGCTCACGAAGTCACAGTAAGAAGAAGTAAGTCTTAAGTTCCAAACTTCCTTGCACATTGCTTACTTTGTTTTAATTCGAAAGGTATTTTTACCTCTTCTTCTTTTTTCTTTTTTTTTTAGGAATGGCAACAATGAAAGGGAACAAGGGAAAAGATGTAGCTGCTGAGGGGGATCGTCCTGAGACTGATATTCAGACTCGTCCTACGACTGGGGAGAAAAGGAAGACGCTGTCAAAGAACCTGGATTTGGGGAATCTCCCCAGTCGACGAGGCAAAAAGGCCAAGCCTAGCTCGTCCCAAGTGGTCAAGCCTACCCCTCCCTCATCTCAACAACCAGTACATGTAGTTGATGTGGACTCGTCCACCCCAATTGAGACCACTCCGTCCCAGACCACTCTGTCCAAGATTGTGTCAACCACGTCTCAGCCTTCTCGAACGGTCCCCTCAAATATTATTGAAAATAAGGACTTGGCCTGGGAACGTTTCAAGAAGGCTGTGACCGACGAAGACATAAATGTTAGTTATGATATGTCTCTTAAAGATTTTGAACACTCTGGTGTTCATGATTTTTTCAAGGTAATGCTTATATCTCGTCTTGACCAAGGATTTTTATTTTCCTTCCTCGTCTCTCTTTCTCTTTTTTTCTAACTTTTTTTTTTTTTTGGTTGTGTTTCTTTCTTACAGGGCATGTCAAAATTTATAGCGGCATCTAGGCAAGCCACGGGGTTGGACAAGATGAGGATCCTATTAGAGACGAGGGTCCAAGAGTTGAAGGTCGAGGCGAGGCAATGGGCTGAAGTGGCTGCCAAAACTATGGACGAGGTGAGAGAGTTGAAGACATTGGTTGAGGAGCTGCAAACCAGTGCTGCAAAGAAGGACGCTTGTCTTGAGGCCCTGTAAAAGAAGAATGACGAGTATGGCGCTCTTCTCTCCAACGCGAAGGAAGACGCAGTGGCTGAATTTAAAGCGTCCAAACAGTATACTGATGTTTTGGACACTAATTACGCAGCAGGGTTTGAAGATTTCAGAATGGAGGCTGTGGAAAAGTTCCCTAGCGTAGACTTCAGCTCCATTCTACTGAACCTGAATGCTGCTGCCACTAGTTCTCTCGTTCAGACTGGCTCCGACAACATCAATGTTGAAGACGATGCTACAACCTTGCCTCCTCAGGACGCCTCCAATGTTGCTCCCTCTACTTAAAGATTTTTAATGTATTTTTATTTGGTCTATTTTGTGACCTTATGTAATTTCAATACATTCACCTCGTCCAAGGTTTTAGGACGAGGTTTTAAACAATCATCTTAGTTTATTTAGCAAAGGTTTTTCTGGACGTAGGATATCCACCCTTGACTTAATGAATATTATTTTCCTGTTGCATATGTATGGACGAGTTTTATTTATTTTGTTTACTTGACTTCGTCCATCTTTTACATATATATTCGTCTACCATTTTCATTAGAATTTCAAATGTAGTTCATCTATGTGAAATGGTAATAATCAACATTACTGGTCCAAGGACCTGTTGAGAAATGATAAGAACCAGCATTCTTCGTCCATGGACTTGGCTGATTTTTATGCTTAATGAAGTCTTAAGGCCTTTTCATTTTACTCGTCCATGGACTGGATTGTTTTAACAAAGGCCTTAACAGGATTGAAATACAGCCATACATTTCTTTCGTCCATGGCTTAATATGCACTCGTCTATGCATTTTCTCACCCATGAATGAGACATGTATTGTTCTTTACTTCGTCCATAGTATGGACGAGTATGTTTTAGGCTTTATCGCAATTAGCTTTAAGTACTGGCTTTGCTTCATTTTCTGATTTGGACGAGCATGCCTTGATGTTTTTCTTTTAGGAAAGCTTGTCAGTGTATCTCTGCATTCAGAGAATTGTCTCATCTCATGTTTTTCAAACTTTTCAGGGGTAAACTCAAACAAACGTAGTATGGGAATCAGTGAATTACACAACATTATGTACATTCCATGAATATCGTTCATAACATAAGTATTGTTCATAGACGAGGCAGGCACTTTAGAGGCCAATGCCTTTATTTAAACACAAACTATAACGTCGTCCATAAATTTAACATAATAATAAAGCCACACCAAACAATATAATAATAAAGTTTTTAATTGTTGAGCTCGTCCAAAGTCATGCTCTCCCAGGCTGGCATTCTACTGATAGTACTTCCTCAAGTGCTCCACATTCCAAGGATGCTCTAACTTCCTCTCATCAAGGGCTTCTAAGTAATAGGATCCTTATCTTTTGCAGTTGACAACTCTGTAGGGGCCTTCCCAAATTGGTCCCAACTTCCCATGGGCTGGGTTCTTTGTTGCTAAGGAAACCCTTTTTAGGACGAGGTCCCATATGTTGAATCGCCTTGGCTTTACCATTGCGTCATACCGCCTAGCCATAAGGTTTTTATACCTTGCCATCCTTTACTCAGCGTCCGTCCTTACCTCGTCTATTAAATCGAGGTTCAAACGTAGTTGTTCCTCATTAGTTTCGTCCTGGTAGGTTGTCACCCTATGATTGGCCACGTGCACTTCCGCGAGTGTAACTGCTTCAGTTCCATATGCTAGCTTAAAAGGAGTTTCTCCCGTAGGAGTTCTCACTGTCGTTCTATATGCCCACAGAACACCTGGAAACTCATCTGGCCATACTCCCTTAGCCCCCTCAAGCCAAGTCTTGATTATTTTCAATAAGGATCGGTTTGCAACTTCTGCCTTGCCATTAGCTTGTGGGTGGGCTGGTGAGGAGTAGTGATTTTGAATTCCAAAGTGTATGCAAAAATTTTTGAAAATTGCATTGTCAAATTGTTGTCCATTGTCCGATACCAGCACCCTGGGTACTCCAAATCTGCACACAATATTTTTCCACACGAAATTCTTGACATTTTGCTATGTGATGTTGGCCAAGGGTTCTGCTTCTACCCACTTGGTAAAATAATTAATACCAACCACAAGGAATTTCATTTGCCTTATACCCAGTGGAAATAGACCCAGAATGTCCAGTCCCCATTGCGCAAAAGGCCACGGGACCGTCATTGGAGTCAAATACTCTGATGGTTGCCTGGGGACGTTGCTAAACCTTTGGCATTGATAGCAGACTTTGATGTAAACTTTAGCGTCAACTTGCATATTTGGCCAATAATATCCCGTACGGACGACTTCGTGGACGAGCGACCTGGCGCCTGAGTGATTGCCACATGCTCCTTCATGAATTTCTCTCAATATGTAGTTTGCTTCGTCTGGGGTCAAACACCTGAGATAAGGCTGGGAAAAACCTCTTCGGTAGAGAATCTCGTCCATAAGAACGTACCTGGCCGCCCTTGCCCTCAGCTTTCTAGCTTCGTCTTTTTCTTCCGGGAGTCGTCCGTCTTTTAAGTACAACACAATTGGAACCATCCAATTTGCTCTATTTTCCACCTGTTGTACTTCTGGGATGTCTATACTCGGCATATACTGAATTTCGTCAAACTTGTCTACGGCTTCGCTCTATAAGGCTTCTTTCGCCAAGGCATCAGCTTTTATGTTCTCCTCCCTTGGGACTTGAACGAAGCTAACTTCTTCAAACTTCTTTATAAGGCGCATCACTCTGTTTAGATACTTCCTCATTCGTTCTTCTTTAGCCTCAAACATTCCATTCACTTGGCCTATGATCAACTGAGAATCTCCCAAGACGAGGAGTGACTTCGCTTTTACAGATTTGGCCGATTCCAGTCCTTTGAGAAGAGCTTCGTACTCAACTTCATTATTAGTTGTCTGGTACTGCAAACGAACTTTGTGCTTTAGTTTATCCCCCTCTGGAGATTGCAAAACCACACCTATTCCGCCTGCGTGTAGTGTAGACGAGCCATCCACATGGACGATCCACTTCTTGCTGTTTTCCACTTCACCTTCATCATCACAACTTAAGGTAAACTCAGCAATGAAATCTGCCAGAGATTGAGCTTTTATGGCATGCCTTGGTTGGTACTTTATGTCAAACTCACTAAGCTCGACGGCCCATTGGATCAAACGTCTGGCAGCCTCTAACTTGTTCATTGCCTTCTTGAGTGGGTGATTTGTCATGACGTTAATAACATGAGCTTGAAAATAATGCCTTAGTTTTCTGGAAGCTATTATCAATGCAAAAGCCAATTTCTCCATTAACGGGTACCGTCCCTCTGCTCCCCTCAATGCTTTGCTGGTATAGTACACAGGCCTTTGTACCTTGCCCTCTTCCCTCACTAGCGTTGAACTCACTGCGTGTGGGGTGACTGCCAAATATAAGTACAATTCTTCTCCGTGCACAGACGGGCTCAATAACGGGGCTTTGGTAAGATATATCTTCAAATCTTCAAAAGCTTTCTGACACTCGTCGGTCCATTCAAATGCTTTTTTAAGAACCTTAAAAAATGGCAAACATTTGTCAGTAGCTTTAGAAACAAACCTGTTAAGGGCGGCAACTCGTCCGGTGAGGGATTGAACTTCTTTAACATTGCTCGGAGGCTTCATATCCAATATTGCTTGAATTTTATTAGGGTTGGCTTCGATTCCTCTGTAGGAAACCATAAATCCTAGGAATTTCCCTGATGATCCTCCAAAGCACATTTGTTAGGGTTCAACTTCATATGATACTACCTCAGTGTGTTAAATGTTTCCTGCAAATCGACCAAATGCCTCTCCTCGTCCTGAGTTTTCACCAACATATCATCTATGTATACTTCCATATTCTGCCCGATCTGTGGACGTAACATGTGATTGACCAGTCGTTGGTATGTTGCTCCAGCATTCTTTAAACCGAAAGGCATTACTTCATAACAAAACAGTCCCTGACTAGTGATAAAGGACGTCTTCTCTTGGTCTGCTTCATCCATCCTAATTTGATTATAACCAGAGAAAGCATCCAGGAAACTAAGCAACTTGTGGCCTGCTGTGAAATCTACCAGCTGATCAATACGCAGCAACGGGTAACTGTCCTTGGGACAAGTCTTGTTTAAGTTAGTGAAATCAACGTACATTCTCCATTTGCCGTTCGCCTTCTTGACCATGACCACGTTGGCTAACCAGTCAAGCTAGTATACCTCTCGAATGAACTTCGCCTTAATTAACTTCTGAACTTCCTCCTTAACAGCATTATCTCTCTCAGGGGCGAACACCCTCTTCTTTTGTCGCACTGGCTTGGAGGAAGGGCATACACTCAGACGGTGGGTTATGACATTAGGATCTATACCTGGCATGTCTTCATGACTCCAAGCAAACACATCTCTATTTCTCTTTAAAAAACAAATGAGGTCCTTCTGAATCTTCGCTTCCAGATCTGCCCCTACCCTGGTACACCTCTCAGGGTTATTTTCATCTAAGGGAACATCTTCCAACGCTTCTATAGGTTCTACCACAACTTTCTTCTCTTCAATATTCATTGTTTGAATTTGCTCGTCTGTAGCCAGCATGGCTAGGTAACACTCCCTTGCTGCTAATTGATCTCCCTGTACATGGCCTATCCCATGTTCCGTCGGAAACTTGACTGACAGGTGGTAGGTAGAAGTAACTGCCTTCCACCTGTTTAGGGTTGGCCTTCCAATTATTGCATTGTAAGATGACGAGCAATCTACTACTAGGAAATTCACATTGGTAGTCAATTGTCGTGGATATGCTCCTACCACCACTGGTAATGTAACAGTGCCTACAAGCTGTACCTTCATTCCTCCAAAATCTACTAGAGGTGAGTGCACTGGACGGAGCTGATCTCGTCCAATCCTCATCTGCTAAAAGGGTGGGTAATACAGAATGTCCGCTAAACTTCCGTTGTCTATTAACACTCTTCTAGTTGTGTAATCAGCAACGAGTAGGGTGATGACAATAGCGTCATCATGTGGATGATGGATTCTCTCAGCTTCCTCGTCCGTGAAAGTAATCGGTTGTTCGTCCGCGGACTTCGCTCTTGGCGATCGTCCTGAAAGTTGGACGCTTTGCACTTCCTTCAAGTTCGCTTTCTTCGTCTTGGATGACCGTTCTGCTAAACTTCCCCCAATGATAACTTTTATCTCGCCCAGTGGTGGTCGTGATGACTCCTCTACTTTCCATTTTAACTTCTCATCCTTGTGATCTCGTCTAAGGAAATTTCTCAACTTCCCTTGCCTTATGAGATTCTCAATCTGCTGCTTCAGATCAAAGCACTCATCTGTGTCATGGCCGTGGTCTTTATGAAAGCGACAGTACTTATTCCTATTGCGCTTGTTGGGATCTCCCTTCAATTTCTCTGGCCACTTCAGGGAAGGCTCGTCCTTGACTTGCATAAGGACCTGTTCAAGTGGCATGTTCAATGGGGTATATTGCTGGTTGCGTGCTGATGGTCCCGTCTTCTTATCCCGGTCTCTTCTGTCGTCCGTCCGACCCTTCTTTGGACGAAGGCCGTGTTCTGGGTGGTGATTTGCCTCCATCTTCTCTGCCCTCTTTCTTTTCTTAGCTATAATTGCATCTTCCGCGTTCATGAAGTTTTGAGCTGAATGGACGAGCTCCACCATGGTTTGTGGCTCTTGCTCATAGAGTTTGTGGATGAACAAATCTGAATGGACTCTGTTGTGGAAGGCTGTTAACAGCAATTTGTCGTCCATCTCGTCTACTGTCAAGGCTTCCCCATTGAATCGGGTGATAAATGATCGCAAACTCTCATTTTCCCCCTGTTCTATTGTTAACAGACTGGAAGTAGAACGTCTGTGTCGCTGACCCCCTATGAAGTTATTGACAAACAACTTGCTTAATTCTTCAAAAGAACTTACTGAATTTGGGGGTAATTTACTGAACCATACTTTAGCTGGACCCTTGAGAGTGGTAGGGAAGGCTCTACACATTATTTCATTTAGAACTCCTTGAAGATGCATATTGGTCTTGAAGGTGGCAATGTGGTCAAAAGGATCTCGATTCCCATCGTATGAATCTAAAAAAGGCATTTTAAACTTCGGTGGTAGGGGATGGCCATTGATGGAAGCCGTAAAGGGAGAGTCAGTTCTATGAACCAAATCCTCTACTGGGTTCGCCCTCCTCATATTCTCCTTCATTTCGTCCATGGCCTTCTTCATCTGATCTAACTCCTTCTTCAAGTCGGGTACCCTTCGTGAGGTGGTATCCCTTGATTGACTCCCATGTTGAAAGTTCTCTCTGCCCTCTTGACTCCAAGTTTGCCCTTCTTCTTCATGCTCTTGATGTGTCTGCCTCCTTAGATTAACCTCTCTCCGTAGGTCTTGATTCTGGCGAGTTAACTCCGCCATCGCAGCCGCCATAAAGTGCATATGTTAGATTGACGGGGCCTACATATCTGGTGCAGATTGGCGATCGCGATGAGGATTACTCGATGCGTCTCTACTCTGTTGAGGGCCTGGGCTAGTTGCCCTTGATCTAGTCCAAACCATTTCAACCCTTCGGGAGAGAAAGAAATCGCAGAACTAAACAAGTTCAAGAGCGACAAATATTCCTTTCCCACAAACGGCGCCAACTGATGATCCTGGAAAATCAGTGGGTTGAAAATCTTCGGGTTTCGACAATCTTAAAGGTTAAGTCCTGAAAAACCAAATTTAATCAGAGAAAAGACCGGTGGAGGCCAGTCTATGGTCCTCCGATGATGAAGTTAGTGTGGCTGGAATAGAGAGAAAAATATTTCCAAGACTTTCTTCTTCTTCTGTAAAAGAAATCCGAATCCCTTACCTCTACGTAGAGAAGCATTTATATAGTGCACATGGAACGGTTATTTGCTCTGATAACCGTTCCTATTGTCGAGGAATTCACCAAAGTCGGAGATAACTTCCATAACTTCCATGGAAGTTACTTTATCTGGACCGGTGCTTTTATCACGAACAAAGGAGGTTTCGGTTCATAGGTAAGATCCAAGTTTAAGTTCAAAATATTTGGCTCGTCCGTCCTTGATTAAGGACGGACGTGCCTTGGCCTGAACTATGCTTGCCTCGTCCGTCCCCAATTTATGACAGACAAGGCTTGATGGGTACGGACGAGGTAATTTTGTTGCACCCTTCCTTCATTCTTTTTCTTAGGACGAACCATATGGACAATTTTGGAGGTCACATTTTATAGCATCATCACATGCTATTTGGCAAATTTTTTTCCGATATTCCAGAAAACCCCTCCCTTCTTTCTTTTACGTTTTTTTTTTTTTTTGTAAACATAAGTTTAGGTGAGGGGAGGCTACTCCATGCTAAGTCCAAATTTTCTATCCTACTCTTCTTACTCCATTAGATGCTTCACAAATTAAAACATGCAACATGTTCATCTATTTTATTAAATGCGCTAAATTTATGTCTTCTATTATTTCAATTTCCTAAATATGATGGGTTATTTATTTATTTATTTTAGAAAATTGAAATAATAAAATGCATAAATTTAGCATTTAATAAAATAGATGGACACGTGGTATGTTTTTATTTGTGAAGTATATAGTGAAGTTGAAAGAGTGTAAATGAAGATTTGAACTCCTCCATACTAGGGCCAGGGCCAGGGCAAAATGTAGACTTCAAAGAGGACTTACATTGGACTTAAGATTGCCGCCTACCAAGGAGAATTGCTGGCAGTAGAACTCGAACCTAAGTCTTTTGGGCAAAGCATTCAAGCCTTACTAACGGAACAAACCCATTGGCATTTTCTTTCATATATTCTCCCCAAGTCTTGTGGCAGATTAGGTCATAAGGTGATTTTTATTATTATTATTATAAATTGAGGTTGGAACCTAAAGTGTGTTTAGGAGTTTATATAATAAAGTAGTATATCACCTTTATTTCATTAAAAAAAAATTGTGGTTCTCCCACTTTTGATTAGGGGTGTTTATCCAATGACTGATATTGACCCAACCATTTGAAATCGGCTTCAGCCATCAAAAGAAAAAGAGAAGAAATTGATGGACATCAGTTCGATGATCTATAATATCTTCAAAATGTGGGCACGAACACAAAATCAACCGCCTGACCCTTATTATGGATATAAAAACTAATAAAAAGAAAAGTTCTTAAATGACATAATTTCATTTAAAAAATAATTAAAATTGTAATGTTAAAAAAAAAAAATTGGTTTGATAAAGGAATAATTTTAAAACTACTTAAATAGCATCTTCATAAATAAATAGTAAGCAATTCAATTCACCTTTCTTGAATCGTCACCATTACAATCCATCATTTCTCAACCCCTTCTTGCCTTTTTCTTGTGAAAACATCCTCTAGCGATCAAACCATTTGTCATCAAGACGATAAGGCAACCTTAATGTGATTTGGCTTTCCCCTATGCAATATAGAGCCTCATTTTTTTGGAAAACCAACCATGTTGGTAGCGTTAAAATTTTCTCCCCATCGCCCTTGCCTCCTAAATAAAATAACTAAAAATAATAGTAATTTCCAACTCTTTTTCTAACAAGACGCTCTTGATGGACACTGTGGTTCTCTCGCTCTCAAGGGAAAAGCAGGAGGAATTAGCTCGGAGCACAAAAAAGGTTAAGGATGTGAAGCATGTAGGATTTAGTGAAAGCCATGAGACGGGATCCTCACCCCCTGTTAAAGGTCTCAGTCCTTGGAATCAGAGTATGTCCTTTAAAGACAAACTTGTTGGCGAAATTCCATGTGCGTATATTCAAGCTTTCAACTTTGGGGATCTAATGGAGGATGATGTTGAGTCGGATGAGGAGGTAGAGACGCTTAGACAGGGGCTGGTTGCTGTCAAGTTTTCTAAGGAGCTTAAGAATCAGATGCGGGGTCCATGGGCTAGAGCTCTAATAGTTAAGGTTTATGGGAAATCAATTGGTTTTCATTTTCTCCAAAGTTGCATTCTCTGTGGAAGCCAGCGGGTAGGATGGATTGTGTTAACTTGGGTAATGGATTTTTTCTTGTGAGGCTATCCTTAAAGGAAGACTTTGAAAACGTATTGAAGAAAGGTCCATGGTTCATTGGAGGGCATTTTTTGTCTCTCCGGCCATGGGAACCAGATTTTAGGCCTTCGTCAGCAAACGTATCCTCAGTTGCAATTTGGGTAAGGTTGAATGAACTTCCGATAGAGTATTATAATGCTGAGGCATTACATCGGATTGGCAACGCCATTGGTAAGGTGCTTCGGGTAGATACTTTCACGGCCTCTGAGTCTAGAGGTAGATTTGCTAGATTGTGCATCCAAATAGATGTTGAGCAACCATTGGTTACGGCTATTCTTCTTGGGAAAGCTGAACAACCTGTTACATATGAGGGAATTCAAAAATTATGCTTTGGATGTGGGAGATTGGGTCACCGACGTGAAGCATGTCCATATTCTATCCGGCAAAGTTCACCGATGAGGGAAGCGGAGATGGGGGTGGAAGATAAGGGAGAAGAGCATGCATGCAATAAGCGTGAGCAGAGCAGGACAAACGTGGAGGTGGGGCCCGAGGTGGTGCAAAAGGACGTGTCAAAGGATGTACAGGATGGTACATATGGGTCGTGGTTGGTGGTAGCACGAAAGAAAAATGGGACAAGAACGTACAAAAGTGGTGGGGCACTTGTGGGACAGCCAAAGGCACAAGATTTCAAAAGCAACGGTAAGCATGGATTGGATGCCAGGGAAAATAATGTGCTGGGTAGGGCCGAAAATCTTATTGGACAAAGTAGGGAGACCAAAAGGAAACTTTCACCTTTAAGAGTAGTAGAGAGAGCCCAGATACTAAATGCCATCCAAAGCATTAGCAATAAGCCCGTGGGATGGGCCCAGCTCCCTTCAAGCCAAAGTGCAAGCCAACATGTTGATATTAAGTTGGATAATGGGCCCAATCTGGCTCATAGTTCAGTCAAGCCCACTCGGCACTCTTCAGTGAGAGGCAAAAGAGCCTTAGCTCGCCTTAGGGATCCTCAATCTCAAAGTAAGGGCGCAGATGGTAGTGGGAAAGTGCAGAGTTCCTCTCCAGTGCAGTTTAGATATCGCCCTGTGCAAGTCTCTCCTAAGCCAAGTGGTGGTGATCTAAGTCCAAGAAATGCCTTAAATTTTCGGTTTGGTGAATCTAGTGGGGCAGAGGGGGCCTACCTTTTTGAGCGGAACAGCCGTGGTGAGTCCGGTGATGTTTTAAGCAGCGATCTGAGCCAAGTAAATTCTCACCATGAGGGTTTGCATCACCATCACGAGGAATGCACGGAAATTCTGGCTTCCGTTGACGGTGATAGGTGCGACGGTAAGATGGAGGATGACGAAGAACCCGTGGTGGGTAGTGTTGGTGATTGCGTTGACACCAACGTAGAAGCTGAAGCTTGGATGGGTAAGAATGCCACAAATACCAAAGAAGAGGAGTCACTGGATCAGATGGAGTTTGAGGGAGATGGTGGAGCTGATGCCGCCTGTTGATTTGTGTCCCTCCTCAAATTGTATTTTTATGATGAATATTATAGTGTGGAACTATAGGGGCGCGCTGAAACCCTCCTTTCAGAAACATGTTAGAGAGCTAGTTCAGAACCATGATCCAGCAATTCTTGTAGTGATGGAAACCAGAGTTGGTGGTGAAAGAGCAAGGAAAATTACTGACAATCTTCCCTTTGATGGCGCTATTCACACGGAGACTATCGGGTATGCTGGTGGATTATGGGTTCTTTGGAATGCAAACAAGGTGGAAGTCTCTCCCTTAGCTAACACTGAGCAGGAGATCCACATTGTGGTTAAGGTACGCTCTTTGAATTCTAGTTGGCTATTTACTGCTATGTATGCTAGTCCTAGGAGTGCTGAAAGATAGATTTTATGGAATAACCTCATGAGAGTTGCTGAACTTCAAAACATGCCTTGGGTGATAGCAGGGGATTTTAATGAGCCTCTTGTGGAGGAGGACAAATTTGGGGGGAGAGCTGTTAGTGTCAGTAGGTCTTTATTGTTTAAAGAGTGCCTAGACAAATGTAACATGATCGATATTGGGTTTTCTGGTCCTCGGTTCACCTGGACTAATAGAAGAGAAGTGCAAGCTCTTATTCAAGAAAGAATAGATAGGTTCTTTGTTAATCCTAGCTGGTGTGTTCTATTTCCTGAAGCTAAGGTGGTCCACCTCACAAGATGCCATTCGGATCACTGCCCCGTTTTGCTAGAGATGCAACCAAGGGCTACAAATAGAAGAGAAAGGCCGTTCAAGTTTCAATCCTGCTGACTTTCTTATGCCTCCTTTCCAAAGGTTGTTTCGCAAGCTTGGAGACACTGTTCCAGGCTTGTTGATGCCATTGGCACCTTTACTAAGGAGGCCAAGGTGTGGAACAAGACTCAATTTGGTAACATCTTCTCTCGGAAAAAGAATATAATGGCTAGACTTAATGGCATCCAGCGGTCTATTGCTACTAGGCCTTCTTCCTTTTTGTGTAACCTTGAGAATGAGCTGTTGAAGGAGCTGGATAGCGTGCTCAGCCAAGAGGAGGAGTTATGGGCGTTAAAATCCCGGGTAAATTGGATGATTCAGGGAGATAGAAATACCTCCTTTTACCATGTTTCAACTCTGGTCAGGAGGAAAAGAAATCAAATCATGGCCATTAAAGATATGTGTGGGGAATGGATTTTTGATGAAAGTGCGGTAAAGGATTACATTAGGAGTGGATTTGCTGGTATTTATTCGATGTCTTTAGTTAGTGCCCCTGTCTCATACAATTTAAACTATCAGTGGCAGTCAAGACTTTCGGAGGAAGAGAAGCATAGTATTAGTGGGGGTGTCACGGATGAGGAGATTAAGGCAGCCTTGTGGTCTCTAAAACCATTTAAAGCCTCAGGCCCGGATGGGCTTCATGCAGGGTTTTTCCAGAGATTTTGGCTTGTGGTGGGAAGGTCAGTAATGAAGGAAATAAAGCTGATATTTGCTGAAAAGAGAGTTCCTGAGTACCTGAATGGCACCCACATTGCTTTAATTCCCAAGATCCAAGGTCCGGAGTCGTTGGGTAATTATAGGCCCATAAGCTTGTGCAATACTGTGTATAAAGTGTTGACTAAGATCATTGTGGCTAGATTAAGACTGTATTTGGGCAAGTTGATTTCTCCCCTCCAAACGGCGTTTGTGCCAAGAAGAAAGGGCATGGATAATGTGATAATCGCTCAGGAACTTATCCATTCCTTGAGCAGGAAGAAGGGGAATACTGGGTACATGGCCATAAAAATAGATTTGGAGAAGGCTTATGACAAGATTGAATGGAGTTTTGTTAGGGAAATGCTTGTAAGAGCAAACCTTCCGCCAGATCTTAGGGACATCATCATAAGCTGTGTATCCACTGTGTCTACCTCTATTTTATTCAATGGAGAAGCTCTTGAGCCTATCTACCCTTCTAGGGGGTTAAGGCAAGGGGACCCCTTATCCCCGTATTTGTTCATCTTGTGCATGGACTTCCTCGAGCAGCTAATAGAAGAGAAGTGTAATGCTAAGCTGTGGCAACCAGTCAAGGCTTCACAAAGTGGTCCATCCTTTTCCCATCTATTTTTTGCGGATGACCTTTTGCTGTTCGCTAAAGCGGATTACATAAATTGCTCAGCAATTTGTGATGTGCTAGATGATTTTTGTAGTATCTCGGGGCAAACTGTTAGTAAAGCTAAGTCGAGAGTTTATTTCTCTCCAAATGTGGATAGAGATACGAGGGAAGCATTATGTGATATCCTTAGATTTACATCCACTTCTTTGCTTGGTAGATACTTGGGTTTTCCTTTGAAGCAACCTGGCTCGTCTTCTCAGGATTTCAACTTTGTTCTTGATAGAGTTAAACAGAAGCTTTCGGGGTGGAAAGCGAGCTTGTTATCTTTGGCTGGCATCCAAGTTCTTATTCAAGCTTCATCGGCTACTATTCCAGCTTATGTAATGCAGTGTTCTTACCTCCCTGGCAGAATTTTGGATGGGATAGATAGAGTAAATCGTAATTTCCTTTGGGGGTCTTCAGACTCTTCAAAGAAAATCCATTGGATTGGTTGGCAAAAGGTTACTAAATCGAAGGAAGAAGGGGGTCTTGGACTGCAAGCAGCTAAAGGAAGGAATCTTGCGCTACTTGCGAAGCTCAATTGGAGGTTTCACACCGAAGGAGATGTGCCTTGGGTGCAAGTTTTAAGTAAGAAGTATTGTTCGGGAAGGAGACTGAGTGCTGCAAACCCCAATAGTTTGCCTCGTTCTTCAGTATGGGCAGCAATGAAGAAAGGTATGGGCACTTTTGAGAAAGGTAGTAGGTGGACAGTTGGAAGGGAAAGTAAGGTGAGCTTGTGGTATAGTAGCTGGTTGAGTAAGGGCCCCCTTCGTAGTCTTATTCAAGGTCCTCTTTCTCGGGAAGCAAATAAGTTGGTAGTTAAGGATTTCATGAAAGATACGGGCTGGGATTGGAATGGGCTCTCGGTTGAGCTTCCTTTGGATATCAAAATGTTGATACAAGCCACTCCTATTGCGATTACAAGCAGAGGTTGTGATAAAATTGTGTGGGCTGACTCACCTCAAGGTACTTTTAACTTGAGAAGTGCCTATAGGATTGCGATGGAGCATGAAGAGAGCCCAAAATTCAGTGCTAGCTGGATATGGAAAGCAAACACCCTTCCAAGAGTTAAAACATTTATTTGGATGTGTGCTCATAACAGTATTGGGGTTAGGAGTTGCCTTATGAGGAGAGGGGTGTGTGAAGAAGCTGTGTGTCCTATTTGTCAAGAAGCGGAGGAATCAATTTTACATGCTCTTCGTGATTGTCCTTGGGCTAAAGCGGTATGGAGTCATTTGGGAAGAGCAGAAGTTGACCATGAGTTTTGGAGAAGTGAGTTGTTGGATTGGCTTAATAGGAATGGAAATCAAAGAAGCACATCAGGTAGTATGAATCCACCATGGAAAACCTTGTTCTCTTTTGCTGTTTGGAATATTTGGAAGTGTAGGAATAACTTCGTTTTTCAACGAAAAAGGCTGAACCAGCAACTCCATGTTGATATACTGAATCAAACAGTTGAGTTCATTCACTGTATAGCTTCTCCTAGGTTGATGACTCATAGATGTGTTAAAAGAATTAGATGGAAAAAACCTCCTGTTGGGTGGATGAAGCTCAATACAGATGGGGCGGTGTGTGGTAGTTTGGGAGTGGCTGGTTGTGGGGGAGTGATAAGGGATGATTGTGGGAAGTGGATTTTGGGATTTACCAAGTGCATAGGAATTACCAGCAGTTTCATTGCTGAGATGTGGGGCCTAAGGGAGGGTCTTATTATGTGTTGCAAACTTAACATAGCAGCTCTAATTGTTGAGCTAGATGCTAGAGCGGTAGTGGATGCCTTTAGTAATAATCGCTATGTGAACAATATTATATCTCCTATATTGGAAGATTGCAGGTTTCTCAGCTCCCGATTCAGTCGAATACAGTTTAATCATTGCTATCGAGAAGGGAATTGAGTTGCAGACACTTTAGCTAAGATGAGCTACAGCCAAGAAGAAGATTGTATTGAATTTACTAGTCCACCTGTGGATGTTTTAAGAGTGTTTGAAGATGACTGTAATGGAGTCTGTTTGAACAGGACTTGTCCTGCCTAAAATAAAATAAAAAATAAAATAAAATAACTGAAAATATCAATAAACACCCTTCACTTTTGAAAGGGATGTTTGAGAGGGAATATTCATTCGATTTTATTTCCTTTTGTTATTCAATTTATTCTTATTAAATTGCCAAACAAAATAATTGATAGGATAAGCCCATTAACATCTCTTTTCTTCCTTATTGGTTTTCCTCCTAGAAACTAGAAATGGGGATGGGTCATCCCTTCTTTCTTCTTAACATACATCTTTATTCATAAAAAAAAAAAAAAAATAATAAAAAAAAAGGACAAAGTTTAGCTACAAAATTGGTTGTAGTCTTAGGCTACAAACTCACTAAATATCTTTTTATTAGAGGTGAATTTTGACAAATCCACCATTGGATTGCATCTTCTTCTTATATCCTTCATGTTTGCAAAATTTCAAGAAAATTAAAGATCAATAGCTATGTCATCAATAAATTTTTAAATTGCAAGTTTTTGTAATTTAAAATTATACATAAAATATAAGATTATAGATTATATAATAAATGATATCGGATTGACACAAGAATTGACATGTGCATTAAGAGCGTAAAGAACATGTAATTCAACGGTTAGATTTTCAAAATATGCAGTAATATTTATTTTATTGAGTGAGTTTGTAGCCTAAGGCTACAACCAATTTTGTAGCTAAACTTTGTCCAAAAAAAAAAACCCACAACAAGATAAAAAGTTAATGACATCCCAAAATGTTCAACAAGAAAGCCCAATAAGCCCGGCCCAGAAGAATATTCTCATCATAAACCGGTCCATCTCTCTCCAAACCAGAAACGCTGACTGACAATTACTAAATCAACCTCCCAAATTCCCCATCCATTTCATTCATCGAATCAAGGCCGAGCGAGCTAGAGCTCTCACCGAACCCTAGCGAACAAGATCAAAGATTCAGAAACGAGAGCAAAGGAGAGACCCAGCAGCAAAGCCAAAACCGCCATGGATTCAGCTGCTAGAAGAAGCACCGCCGGAGGAGGCATCTTTGAAGGGCTTTACAAGGTGCTCATGCGCCGCAACTCCATCTACGTCACCTTCGTCGTCGTCGGCGCTTACTTCGGAGAAAGGGTCAGTTTTTTCAATTTCCGCATTTCAATTTCATTTTTTTTCTGCTGAGAAATCTGATTGGAAAGACTAGGAAAATGATATTCTTTGACTTTGATAGGTCTAGCTTTGAGTTCAGATGCATAGCATGGTTGCGTAATTTTTTTTTATTTTTTTTTTTGAAACCCATTAGATTGGACTATAAGAAATTACTGGATATTACCTTTGAAGGCTAATATATTTCTCAACAGTCAAGTTGAGATTTATTTTTTGGTTGCTGTAGTGATAGGTTATGGTACGTTTCAGATTCAAAAATTTTAGTATCACTTTGTGCCAATGAGCTCTCCCCTTGTAAAAAGCATGGCGGAGAGTGAGGTCATGGCTTTGAAACCCCATGGGTGTGTGAATAACGAAAAAGTATCTCATGCATCAGATATATGCATCACCCAGTCGAATCCACATGTCATGAGAGAGAAGTTGTACATACCATATAAGATAATTATTGTCCCAATAAAAAATGTGGTTTTTGCGCTGCACATATTGTTAGTAAATAAATAGATTACTGGGGAATGAAGGTCTTGTGGGGATTGAAATAGAAGCTTTATTAAGAGGGTTGGATTACATTGATTCTCATACTGAAGTTTTTGGGTACTGGGTAATTAGAGTGTCCCGTTCGATGTTATCGCTAAAATTTTATTTGCTTCTTTATTGTCGGTTATTAAAAGAAGAATTATATGAGAAGTCTTCTAATATTTTCATAACTGGGTGCAGGCTGTGGATTATGGAGTTCATAAACTCTGGGAAATGAACAATGTTGGGGTATGTCATCTATTACTATAATAGAATTTACATTTATGGTTTGTTTGCTTGCTCTTACACACTGTTGAGTTTTACACTGCATTAAAAGCTTTATAGTTATCTGGCTATTTTATATCAAAATTCTATTTGTGTGCTATATGAAGATATGTGGGCTTAAGAAATTATGCTTTTTTTTCCCTTTCTTCTGGACCTGCTATGGTTGAGCTGTTCTGTTTGAAATGAGTTAGACTTGCTAATGCCATCTGCTGACAAGTTTGTATAGATTTCTGTTAGGTACAGAACATCGTACAAGATAGAATCGTAAACCTTTTATTTATTGATTGCATTGATTTCACTCACATTCTGTTTTTTGTCTCGTTATATGATTGATTTTTGCTGTATGGTCAGAGGTTTTGCATGTCTTGATTAGGTTGAGTTCTTGCAAATGTTTGGATACTCAAGCCCTTGGTTGTACATCAGGATGGTCATGATTAGATCTTTGTTGACAAGCCAATCTGAATTGGGTTTCAAATTTTAATACAATTCAAGTTCAGATCATATTATTGAATATTA
>NW_027069576.1:0-7941 GCF_002906115.3 Quercus suber
AAAAAAAAAAAAAAAAACTTTTTTTTTTCCTTCTTAGGAAACAAATGGGATTATAAACCCATAATTGAAAAATTCAACTTTATTTTTTTTTTCCCAGAAATCAAACAAGTAAAAAGCTAGCAATATTAATGAAAAAAAAAAATTGCGAAACTAACAACAAACCCATTTTTGAAAGAAACTTCAAATACACAATATTAATTTATGTTGATTACAGAAATTTGAAGGCCCTCCACAAAGTCCACTATTATTTTCATAACTCACAAACGTAATTGTATTGATGCTGATAAAGTTTGATACTAGGCCTAACAACAAATTGTTAGTAACATTAAAGAATTTTACGGGCTATTTTGATCTTTGGATGGGATTGGGTTAAAGAAGAAATATAAAATGATTCTAACAAGCATGGAACTTTGACGGCATGTGGGAAGAGCAAGGGTAAGAGATTTGATAATTGGTTGAGATTAATTAAATAAGAGGAAAATTTAGATTCCAATAAGCACGATAATGTTGACGGCAAGCGAGAAGAACAAGGAAATTGGGTGAGTGGCTTAAGGTTCAAAGTTTTGTTTTTCCCTGGTTTGGTTGCTAGGAAAATGCAAGGAAAATGAAGTTTAACTTTTTCAATTCTGGGTTTATAACCCTCTTTGTTTCCCAAGAAAGCAAAGCAAAAGAAAATGAAAGGAAATAAAAATTTCAAGGACACATGTCACTAGTTTTTTTAAAGCTCATGCTAACGTAGCAATACATGTGGTAGTCTATGTGATGAAAAAAAAAAAATTATATTGACTGTCAGCCAGGTTAACATTTTTCATCTATCACTTAATAGTTGGGACCATTTTGACACAATACCAAAATGTTAGAGACTAAATTGACACATTTGAAACATTAATGATTAAATTGAGATATATTGTAAAAGTTAAGGACTAATTGTGTAATTTAACCAAAAAGAAATTAATGACAAGAACAAAAATTTCAAAGAAGAGAGAGTAGGGAACTGAAAAATGATTAAGGAGATTGCTAGTGGCAAATTGACGGAAAAAATCCTGTAGATATAATTGATTAACTTGTATTAATTTCACTTTTCATGTTCAATTATATTGAATCTAGAAAGAATAAGTCAAGCTATAACATCTCCATGAAAGTAATGAACAAATCAAATCCGAAATATTCACCCAAAACTAACATCTTAGTTCATCATGACAATGTATACGATATGTCTAACTTGTTGAAAATTTNTTTGTGCCTTGATGCCTATCCTATGCTAAAGTTTGATTTTTTACAATTTCTGTATCCCAATGATGAAAAGTTTAGTAATCTTAAAATGGTGCATGGAATTCATTCCACAAAAAAGGAAAAAAAGGGGCTCCCTATTGCAAGCTTATTGCAGAGGTTGATGAACCATGATTCCATGCCCTGCCAGGTGGATTCTGAGGGATCTTTTGATTTTACACATCTTTCATGATCTTATCAATCTCTAGACAATTCTAAACTAGTTTTCTCTGAAAATACATGGATATGGGTTGGTTAATTATACTCTCCTTTTATTTTTTTTTATGTATTTGTCCAAAAAGTTTGCTTATTATTTTTTTTCTCTAAATTGGTTTGGAGTAAAATTCCTTCAACCACATTTGTGGCAATTGAAATAACTATCTGTTTATAATTTTAATCATATGACTCATCTAATGGTATGTTTGGGTTAGCTTTAGCATGTTAAAAAACACTGATATTAAAATTTGCACTTTGAAAACATGATTTAAAAAAAATGCAGTTGAACCTTTTGAAATTTTTTGGAAAAAACGGTTATTGCTTTTAATAAAACTATAATGCCAAAAAGCTTTTTAATTCAATTTATTTTATTTTAAATTTTATAAATTTTTTAAAAGAGGCTTTTTTTGAACAGACATCCTTTGAATTACGCATATTTTTGCCAAACGCCAACTTTTCTGTGTTATCATTTAAAATTGCTGATTTTCCCATGAAATCATAGGGCTGAAAGAACTCTTTAACACGACTTGTTTAAGTGATTTAGTGAGTAGGAATTTTCCTCAAACCAATTTGGAGGGAAATGTTGTTCACTGTTTAATATTTGTTGATATCATATTTAATATGTCATCAGGATTAACCAATTGGGTGAATGTAATATGTGTTTTATGTTTATATTAATTATTAAGCTACTTTTAATTTAATCATAAAAGAGTCTTGGCAGTTTCAAAGATGACGTACTTCAGTAATTTAGATTTGTGAAATTGGTGCTTCCTTCTTTTGCATATTGAGATTCTATTCTTTTCAGAATTACTGGCTGATATTACCATCTATACTGTATAGTATAATTTCTTTTGGTCATTTTTAGATGCTGCAATGTTTGGCTTAGTGCCCAATGTCTCATACAAGATTAAATTTAAATGAATAAGTTTGGAGTTGAAAGACTATTATTTAATAATTCTATTTTAAGTATATAGCTCTTATCACATAGTTGAACCATGCCTGATAGCATTGATGTCAAACTTTAGAGACTCCGATAGCTTTCCGACTTCTGTAATTTAGTACAGTTCCTGTTGCAGTGTTGTAAACAACATCACTTGCTCATTGCTATTGCTGCTGCATCACTAAGAAAACACTATCAAGCACAAACATTCATTGTGGGTGAGAAAAAAATCACTTTTTTCCTGCTGATGGGTTTTAAAATGAACTCCTTTAGGTTAAAGACGATTTTTGATAACTCACCAATTATTCATAATAGGCTGCTTGAGAAACCACAGAAATGGTCAGCAGTGAATGATATAAACTGGTTCTGAACTTGTTCAGTTTGGCAAATTTTGTAAAATGTAGAATCAATTCTTTCATTTATTTATGTATTTTGCTTACATGTGGATTAGGGGGGAGAAGGGGAATTTAAAACTGGGTTCTTATGGGAAGACTAGACATTGCCACTGGCTCTTAGATTACCATTCTTGGCATAAAAAAAATTGTGCAAAAGATTTTCCTGAAGAGCTAAAACATGTTTACTATGTGTTTTACACAAATTGAATATAATTGAAACTTTTTCAGAGTTGGAAGTCATAGAAAAATATTGAACTAGTTGCCAGGAATCTTGTAACTCAACTAGGTTAATACTTCTTAGTATTTCCATGACATCCAGGGTTCAAATCCCCCCTCTCCTGTTATAACCACCAAATAATCAATATATATATATATATTGAACTAGTTTTGTGCCTTGTGAAATATACTCATTTAAAGGGACTAGGCTTTTGGAAGGTTTTCTTGTATGTTTGCCAAATTCTGTATCAGCTTAGTGGAACCAGATGGTCCATAATCTACTTATCTTCTCCCTTTTGGTAAAGTATATGAGCTGCTAAGCAAATAGCTAATCTTAAATATCATGTTCCATTTATGTTAACTGTAAATTTGGAATGCCATTTTTAATAGCTGTTGTTTCCAGATATTTTCATTTTGCATCAGCATATGAACTTCTTTCGCAAATTTGGAAACCCGTTGGAGCGTTAAGAAATAAGTGTTGCTTATGCAATCGATGCCATTGCACATTTAGGTCAATTATGATTCTGGAATGGAATTTGAAGAACTCAATTGCATTTCAGTCTATGAATTTTGTAGTAACAAAAACCACTGGGTTTGGAATCGGCTTTTGGATTTATGAAATCCAGTTTCGAATTCTTGCCGCTCTATTCTATCCTCAAGGAACGTGGGTTCTATTTATTGGTGCATGTGAATTCCCCAATAATGAAGCATATATAAGCCCCCAACCCCCCAATAATCGTGCTAGAGGCCAATTGGCATGGTGCATCCTCAAGCCAGCAAGCCAAATAACAATGGCAGGGAATCAAGAAAAACTGCCATGGATAGATTCTTCAAGCTGGATGACAATGGCCGGCAGAATATTTTCATAGGTCTCTTACAAAAGTTTCCCATTTAAGCAATGGGAAACATAAGTACTAACAAAAAAAAATGTACAAGCCTCAAAGAGCTTCCATTAAAATTGTGTAAGCTTCTAACTACAACAAACAATGATGATAAGCTTTAATGCCATTCATCTGTGTTAGAAAATATAATAATAATAATAATAATAATAGAGTTTTGATATTGAATTCTATTGTCAAAATCCAATAATGTTTCCGGACAAGACAGCGAAATTTGATAATGAAACCTATTGTCAAAATCCAATCTTTTTCTTGGATCTTTTTCTTTTTTACTTGGGGAACACCCATTGTCAAGATCATTGTTTCCCCTGCTCTTGAAGATCATTGTTTCGACTGGCGTATTCTAACTGTGGGGGGTCAGGGAGTTGTACCCTTGTGGCCTGAAGAGTAGATGGGCCTGGTCCACCTTCAAACTAGGCCCCCCCAAAAAAAAAGGAAAAAAAAGAAGGAAAACAAAAACTCAAACTCAAAGAATATAAGCTGTAAATTTTTCTAGTGTAATAGTGATCCTTGGCCAGCCCAAAAAGAAAGATAAATAAGAAATTTGATGTTTTTTCTACATACTTCTTGTTGATAAATCATGGATTCATGCCTTTTCTTTTGTTCTCCAATTTGTTAAATTAGGAAGTCCAAGCGTTGGTCTGCATACTCATCTCTAAAAATAAATTGTATTGGGCCTGAATCAAAACCTTAAGTCAGAGCTAAGGTTTTCTCGGTTTTTAGCCCGTACACTAACAATGGTGCTTTCAGTTAAAAGATTGGAATTTTGTTTTATATGTTCTTATATTTAATCATTCAACTATTTGTAGATTAGAGACAGAATTTGGATTATTGTTCACAAGAGCTTAAATCGTAAATCTTAATAATCTTTTCAACTATTAGTAGACTAATTGGAGATAGGAACTTAGGATTGCTTGTTTGATACCATAACATGTTTTGATATTATTTTAAATCACTGTAAATTTGATCATTTAACTATTAGTAGATTATAGATAAGATTATAGTTTGAATAGAAGTTTTCTATTGATGTGAATCTATATGCTAGTTGATAGAAATTTCCAAAATTACCATTAAACAAAGTTCTAAAAAAAATTTATTGTTTGAACTCAAAAGTGCTTGTGTTTGGTAAGGGCATAATATATAGGAAACTAATTAAATTAATGTTTTTTAATTTTAGAAACATAACAAAATGTTGGGACATCCCAAAATAGAATACAGGACCAACAATTTTGGATGGAAGAAGTACAAAACAATTGAGTTCTAAAACTTCAATTAATTAACCAATTTTATGAGATAATTAATTAATTATCCATTAGAATTATGATCTCATGCATTTTGGTATACTCTTGTCGATAGGCTTAAACTAGTACGATTTTGACATGTAATTAATTAAAATCAATTCTTTTTGAGATCCAACCATAAATAATTCCTCATTAACACGTCTTTAATCCTACTTTTAAGAATGTTTCTTGTTCGTTAAAATTTGATGTGGCTTGACTTTTGATTTTATGGTCCAATCTTTGTACCCAAGGCATATAAAATAATAATAAAAAAAATTTATTGTTAAGAGTTCCGACGATGTTTAGAATTTAGTTCTTGCTTAACTAATTGTTCTAAATAAATAAAAAATAAAAATAAAAACTAATCGTTCAAATGACGTTTTTTTATTTTTACCTTATTTTATAAAATTACTATTTTATTTGTAGCTCAAGGTCAAATGACGACTTGAGGAAATAAGAATTTTGAGCAGAAATTGTTTCTTGTAATTATTACACGATATAGAACAATGAAGCTGATGGAAATCATCACTTAAAATATCATGTTTAGGGTTTAAGAAACATGTCTAGGCCTTAATTCAAGTATTGAAATATTATAATTTTTTTAAAGATAACTTGCAGAACTTAGCAAACACCTCATGTGTCTCAAGACCATATAAATCTAGCTATTGTTATTAAAAAAATCATTGAAGGAAAAGAAAAATATTGAGGATGCGGGCATTCCACATTAAAATTTACAATTATATCATATATTGCATGTCTACCATAATCACAATTAAAGAATTATTCTAGCACAACATACAAGAACTTTGGAAAAAATTGTTGCGTGTCTTGTTAGCTAGTGTAGATTTTTCATAACAAAAAACAAATACATTCCAGTTTTTCATAAGTATTCTAAAAAAATACAAAAAAGTTTTTCGTAACTACATAAAATATATTATCTAGAAAATTACACAAAATATCATGAGAATAACCAAAAAAAAAAAAAAAAAAAACCAAATTAATATATTTTACACACAAGACATCCCAATTAAAGTAGTCATTATTAATTTAATGTCTCATAATTCCCATTTAGTGAATGTTAAATTCTAAAGTAAGCAAAACCTAAGTTCTTATCAAACACAAGAATTAAATCAAGCTTTCTTACCAATGCTGTTCGTAAAAAATTACAATTTAATAAATTTCTTCAATATCATCCGTAGGAATTTAAAACAAGAAGTAGTTTTCTCATAAAATTCAATTTTTTAAAAATAAATTCAAAAAATAAAAATTGATTTATAATTTACCTCCCACATTTTTTTTTAAACCAACAATAAACCTCTATACTTTGGTTGTATATATATATATTATATTTAATCTACTCATATAGTTTTACTTGTCAAACATATGGGTTAATACATAAATAAAATGAAGAAATGTCCTGTATATTTAATAATATATATTTTTTAGAATATTAAGTATTTTTAACACATACAGGGAGAGAAAAGAAGATTTTTTAAAGAAATTTACAGCGGTGTATATCTAAAATGACATAATTCTTGAATACACAGTACAAACATTAAATCTCTTAGACTCACACTCATTTTTCAATGTGCAATTAATCCACTATTTTTTTTCTTTTTGAGAATACTAAGTATTTTTAATACACATACATACGAAGAGAGAGGAGAAGATTTTTTAAAGAAACTTACAGTGGTGTATAGTATATTTAATAATATTGGTATAAGAGAGAGAGAGAGAGAGAGAGAGAGAGAGAGAGAGAGAGAGAGAAAACCACTCAAAATGAATAAGATGGTAGATAAAAGAAAGGATAAATTACATCACTAGTCCTTAACCTTTATACAATATTTCAATTTAATCCTTAACGTTTTAAATGTGTCAATTTGGTCTCTAACTTTTTGATATTGTGTCAAAATGGTCATAACCGTCAAGTATTGGATGAAAAATGTTGACGTGATTAACAATTAAAATAAAATATTTATTTTGCCACATAAATTGCCACATGTATTGTCACATCAACATAAACTCTAAAAAAAAAAAAAAAAAACTTTTTTTTTTCCTTCTTAGGAAACAAATGGGATTATAAACCCATAATTGAAAAATTCAACTTTATTTTTTTTTTCCCAGAAATCAAACAAGTAAAAAGCTAGCAATATTAATGAAAAAAAAAAATTGCGAAACTAACAACAAACCCATTTTTGAAAGAAACTTCAAATACACAATATTAATTTATGTTGATTACAGAAATTTGAAGGCCCTCCACAAAGTCCACTATTATTTTCATAACTCACAAACGTAATTGTATTGATGCTGATAAAGTTTGATACTAGGCCTAACAACAAATTGTTAGTAACATTAAAGAATTTTACGGGCTATTTTGATCTTTGGATGGGATTGGGTTAAAGAAGAAATATAAAATGATTCTAACAAGCATGGAACTTTGACGGCATGTGGGAAGAGCAAGGGTAAGAGATTTGATAATTGGTTGAGATTAATTAAATAAGAGGAAAATTTAGATTCCAATAAGCACGATAATGTTGACGGCAAGCGAGAAGAACAAGGAAATTGGGTGAGTGGCTTAAGGTTCAAAGTTTTGTTTTTCCCTGGTTTGGTTGCTAGGAAAATGCAAGGAAAATGAAGTTTAACTTTTTCAATTCTGGGTTTATAACCCTCTTTGTTTCCCAAGAAAGCAAAGCAAAAGAAAATGAAAGGAAATAAAAATTTCAAGG